>NC_134898.1:33179935-33182435 GCF_041734735.1 Babylonia areolata
GAGCAGTACAGGCTACCACAGGGAGGCAGGGGGGGACTTTACCAGGAGAGAGGCGAGTTTGCAATTAGCTGCTTGTTTTACCACTGCCGCCACTACTACTACTACTACTACTACTACTGCTTCCACTACTGCTGCTGCTGTTTCTGCTGTTACGACGACGACTACTACTACTGCTGCTGCTGCTGCTGCTGCTGCTGTTGTTGCTGCTGTTGTTGTTGCTGTTGCTGCTGCTGCTGCTGTTGCTGTTGCGGCTTCGAGCTGCCGCGAGCTGGTACTACTATGTAGGAGTCGTGGAGATTTTTTTTTTTTTTTCCTTTTAGTTCTGCAGACTGGTGCTGAATAGTCTGGTGGTGCCCGTGGAAAGAAGAGTCTATCGATACGGAGCTCCTTTGATGTTTCTTTACCTCGCCTTCTGGAACTTGCTAAGGGTGAGGGGTGGGGGGGGGGGGTGAGTGGGCATGGGGGTCGGCGCGCCGAGGGAGAGGAGGTGGGGGCGGGGGGGGGGGGGGGGGGGGGGGGGGGGGGGGACAGTACCAGCAGCCGACAGTGGCCAGTGAGTTGATAGTTCGTCGGCGGGAAGGATGGTTAGTTGGTTGGTTGGTTGGCTGGTTGGTAGGCTGCAGTTGGTTGGTTGGTTGGTGGAAGTTGGTTGGTTGAAGTTGGTTGGCTGGTAGGTTGAAGTTGGTTGGTAGGTTGAAGTTGGTTGGCTGGTAGGTTGAAGTTGGTTGGTAGGTTGAAGTTGGTTGGCTGGTTGGTTGGTTGGTTGGTTGGTTAGTTGGTTGCAGTTGGTTGGTTGGTTGGTAGGTTGAAGTTGGTTGGCTGGTTGGTTGGTTGGTTGGTTGGTTAGTTGGTTGCAGTTGGTTGGTTGGTTAGTTGGTTGAAGTTGGTTGGCTGGTTGGTTGGTTGGTTGAAGATGGTTGGCTGGTTGGTTGGTTGGTGGAAGTTGGTTGGTTGAAGTTGGTTGGCTGGTAGGTTGAAGTTGGTTGGTAGGTTGAAGTTGGTTGGCTGGTTGGTTGGTTGGTTGGTTGGTTAATGATGAATTGGTTTGTCGGTCAGTTCAAATTTGAAATCCCACACTGCAGATTATTGGTATATCGATATGGTCTGTGATGTAAATTCAACCTCTCTCTTTCTCTCTCTAACCCCCCCACACCCCGTTTTTTGTTTTGTTTTGTTTTTGTTTTTTTTCCTCCCGGTCCCTCTCTCTCTCTCTCTCTCTCTCTCTCTCTATTGTAGACCCTACCCCCGTGTTCAGGTTATGTATGTACTCGTAAATATCATTCCAAAAGGAATCGTTATTAAGCAATTAGCAAATTACTTATACAAAACTTTCAAAATTAGGACCGCAAATTGCAGTTGAGTGATTGTCTGCTTGTTGGTAAATTAGAAATGATGATTGCAACTGATAGCTGAGTTGTTGTTTGTTTGTTTGTTTGTTGTCTCAAATGTATGCCTCTTACGTTATTGTTTACAACATTCCTTCATGGGTGCTCATTGTCTATATTGCATAAAACATCCGTATCCGTATCCGTATCTTCCACCCTCCCTCTCTCTCCTAATGGCACCCTCCAACTCCGTCGCCGCCCTGACCCCCCCCCCCTCCCCACGCTCCCCTCCCTCCACCCCACCCCCTCACACCCCAACACACACACACCCCTCCAATCGACCACATGCTATAACCCTCCGCCACTGAACATATTACTGTACCCCAGACGCTTAAAAAGAATGGAAATGGAAGACAGACAACACATTTTCCTCCAAAGAATGGAGCAGTGGAACTATTGGATGTGATGCCCGCAGAGATCGCCCAACCCGACAGCTTAATTTTCGCAACATGTTTTTTGTTTTTGTTTTGTTTTTTCAAGTTCAATCCCACCCACCCAAACAGTAAGTATCATAATGCCAAGGTGTAACCGCTTTATCAAATTCTAGCATGTTTATTTATTTATTTTATTTTATTTCTCGACCGTTATTGATACATGGGCCATATATTTATTTAATACAATGTTTTTGCATTATTCAATATGCCATGATTACGATGTATATATATATATATATATATATATGTATGTATGTGTGTGTGTGTGTGTGTGTGTGTGTGTGTCTTTATTACCAAGTGTACCGGGGTCACAAGGAATATTGGGGGGGGAGGGGAGCAGTGGGGGGGGGGGAGGAGGGGATAGTACATAACAAGATACGAACATAAATCGAAAATCATACACAAACACAGATACAGTAGAATAAGATACAAGTACATATCAATATAAAAACTTGTGCATACTCACGCATACACGCACTGCACACACACACACACACACACACACACACACACACACACACACACGTTTAAACAGAAGCTGCATATTACATGTGGATAGGGCTGATGACTAGATATTCAGGTAGATGGTAGTTGGTTGCACAATTTTATTTATCACACTGGATTTGTTCGAGAGACAGGACAGTGACTGCTTTGGGGAAAAAGCTATTGGCTATATGCATT
>NC_134898.1:33187435-33189935 GCF_041734735.1 Babylonia areolata
TGGCAGCCAACAAGACGCTCCGATCTCCAGCACAGTAAAAAAATAATTTGCAGTTTTTGTGAAGATTTGGTTAACATATCCTGTTGAGGGACTCCCATCGACGTTAGAAAGCATGCTAAATGCTATGCTACAAGTCATGAGGCTGTCCTTTTTTCAAAATGGAGGGCAGAGGCGATCAGATTGTCGTCGTTCTCCGACTGACAACTTCTGGTCAGCCCCCTGTTACACAAGCTGAAGACTCGTACCGTCGGAAGTGTCCGTGACAGATCAACAGAGACAAGAGGAAAGCCGAAGTAAATAGACAGAACTAGGAGAAAAAGGCAAGTGAATCGTCTCCTTTGGGTTTATTTTTGCCAGCCCCTCCCAGTCTTTTCTATGCCACTGACAACGCTGACACGCTGACTTCTTTTCACGCTGACAAGTCTACCACCCCCCACCACCCCTCCCTCTGTACCCCTGTCATCGAGCGACGCACGACGTGACGACCAGCAGATCGACATGGCACACGGCGACACAAATTCACGTGCAGTGACAGTTCTTCACGAGGAAGCCTCGGGTGTTGACATACCTCGTGATGCAGAAATGTGTGAGTTAGAAGACATTGCCACGACTATCATGCCCCAAAACACGAACATCACTGACCCAGTTGTGGACGGTTCCCAACATAACAGTGAATTTTATTAAACGGAAGCATGTTGATGTTCCGCCAGATGTTTGCCAACAGATAATGTCTTGTCTTGAGGAGTCGGCCAAGAAAATGGACAATTTACTGAATACGTTTAAAGATACAAATTCAAATTCTTGTAAAAGTGTTAAACATGGAAATCCTGATCTGGATATATCATGATTCGTTTCGCTGTGTTTTTGTTCCCACTTGTAGACTTGTGAAAACAAACATTGTGATTAGACAGACTTTGTTTGACATGATTATAATTATTTTGCATGATGTGGATTCCATGTCGTGACCATGTGTACAGTGCATCAGTTCTCATATTTCGTTATGTTTCTGACATGTACATCCCCTTCCCCACCCTGCCCCCTTGTGAATGGGCAAAAATGGGCCTAACCGCAATAAACCATTCGTTCGTTTGTTCGTTCGTTCGTTCGTTCGTTCGTTCTCTCTCTCGCTCGCTCGCTCGCTCGCTCTCTCTTTCTCTCTCTCTCTCTCTCTCTCTCTTTCTATCTGTATAATGAAGGAAATTATGAGCTTTTTAACACACACACACACGCACACACACACACACACACACACACACACACACACACACACACACACACACACACACACACGCAGATTCACGCGTGTGTACACAACCACACACACACACACACACACACACACACACACACACACAGATTGAGAGATAGAGAGACAGAGGCAGAAACAGAGACAGAGACACAGAGAGAGACACACACAGAGACAGACAGACAGACAGATACAGAGAAAACAACTCAGTGCACTGGCGAGCTGGGAATAGGGCGAACCGGGATCACGTCACCAGTTTTGGTGATAGGCGAAACGGGGATGATGGACACCAACCACCCCACTGTTCCTACCCACCCGTCCGCATGCCCTCCCCCCCCCCAAACCCACCCACCCACCTAACCCACCTGCCTCCACCCCCAGTCCTTACGTCAGCAGCAGTATGATGGGCACCAGAAGAAGGACGGTGAAGTTTTTGTGCCCAATTACTGCCTGTGCTGTGCTGGCCGTGCCCGGGCGTCAGGTGAGCCTTATCATCATCGTCAGGTGTCATCCCCTTTCATCTGCCGCCGCTCTATCTCCACGTGGGTCCGCCAGGTGCCACGGATCTCAGGAGGTGTGGAGGGTGAGGTGTGAGGGTGGGATGGAGGGAGGCGGGTGAGTTGCAAGCTGTGAATCGGACATCCAGCAGGCACGTGTGTGTATGTGTGTGTTGTTGTTTTTGTTGTAGATGGTGGTAGGCAGGTGCAGAAGGGTGGTAGTAGTAGTAGTAGTAGTAGTAGTAGTAGTAGTAGTAGGGGTGAGTTCTGATAAACCAGGCCAGGGGGACACCCTTTGATCGCCACTGATGCTGGGTGAAAGGTATGGATGTGTGTGAGGGCTGAGTGTAGTCCCCTCCCATCCATCCGCACCTACCTGCCTGCCTGCCGTTCAGTGCGTTCTGTTCTATTCTGGGTGTCTGCTTGGTTTCAAGTCTCTGTATGTGTAGGCATATAGTCAGTATTCTGTCCTGTCAGTATAATTCATAGGCGCCCACGCGCGCGCACACACACACACACACACACACACACACACACACACACACACACACACACACATACAGATAGAGAGAGGGAGAAAGAGGAGTGAGAGAGATAGAGAGACAGACAGACAGACAGAGGGAGAAAGAGGGGATGCGAATGCGAATATTTTATTCCTGGTAGGCCATAGCCCCTCAGAGACAGAGGGGAGAGAGACAAAGACGGCGACAGACAGAGGGAGAGAGAGAGACAGGGGAGACAGACAGACAGACAGACA
>NC_134898.1:33192435-33204935 GCF_041734735.1 Babylonia areolata
CCCCCCCCCCCCCCAAAAAAAAAAACAACAACAACAAAACAAAACAACTAGGGTGGCGCTCCCATTATAGCGACGCCCGAATTTTACACAGATAAATCTGACGTTTTAAAAGAGTAATGTAATGCAATACATTACAATGTAGTTTAGGGCAGTGCAATAAATTGTAATATGATGTTTGTAATGCAATGCAATGCAATGCGATAGTTACTTGTATCATTCGAGGCGGTGTGGCACGAGCGAACTTAGCAGTGTAAAAACTTTGCTCAGTGCTATGACTTTTCCAAAAGGCGAAGCTAATTCCATAGATGTAGGAAAGAAAAAAAAAAGCTCTTCATGCAAAACAAATTTGGCAGTGCTGAAGTCGCTTACACAACCCAGCCCAGGTATCCTTTGTGAGGACAATACACATACTGTTACAATAGCTCCAGCACTCTAAGAACCTCTTGTTACGCAGATTCGTAATATGTTTCAATGATGATACACAAACAGTTAAAATAACAGAAAGACTATAGAAAAACAAGAGAGGCAAGGCCTTCAAGACTCACTTGTGATAAATTACGCCCCCTAGCATTAATTACAGAGTAATTTCCCTTCTTTACTAGCTGCACCAAAACGTTTGCAAAATAAATAAAACTTCCATGCTTAGCAAAAGAAGTTCCTGTTTGAACAAAAAAATGATAATAATGACTGCTCTTGTTGTTGGGTCAGAATATCAGATCAAAGTGCCCAGTTCAGAGAATACAAAAAATATAAATATAACAGTAAATGCAGTTTGCATATAATTAGGCTTCATTTTTTTTTTTTTTTTTTTTGTGCCCAACTCAGAGGTGCAATATTGTTTTAAACAAGATGACTGGAAAGAACTGAATTTTTCCTATTTTTATGCCTAATTTGGTGTCAACTGACAAAGTATTTGCAGAGAAAATGTCAATGTTAAAGTTTACCACGGACACACAGACACACACACACACACACACACACACACACACACACACACACACACACACACACACACACACACACACAACCGAACACCGGGTTAAAACATAGACTCACTTTGTTTACACAAGTGAGTCAATAACTGAAAGACTATAGCAAAAAAATCATCTCGTTATGTGGATGATGTGTAACACGTTTCTAGGACAACACGCAAGAGAATCTAAGACTCTTCTACCAGATGAATATGTAAAATATCTTTCAAGGATACCCCATAAACAATTGCCCAACGGGCCCAAGACTCTTGAAAAATAAATAAATTCCTGCTGTATGGATACGCGAAGTATGTTGTAGTGACACCACAGAAACAGGTCAACTACGAGGCACTAAGACTCTCCTGTTCTGTGGAAACGTAACATGTCACGTCTCCAAAAACAGACCACACAGACAGGAGATAGTACAGAGATGCTTCTCGCGATGTGGGGGACTGGAGGACAGGGGATGGGATGGAGTGGGGGGTCGGAGGGCGGAGGGGGGGAAGGGCGTGCTGGCAGGGGGAGAGGGATGGGAATGGAGGGCGATAGCATGATTTCTGTTTTGCGCTAAATCTTATGTGCGGTGATTTTTGTTGTTGTAGTAGTTGTTGTTGTAGTTGTTGCTCTTTTGCTACTAGCCATCAACACTCTCTCAATACAAGTTCTATGAGCACTGTCTGCTTGTCTGTCTGTCTCTGTCTCTGTCTCTGTCTCTCTCTCTCTGTGTGTCTCTGTCTCTCTCCTTCTCCAAAGGTTGCCTGGAGGCCACACATCAGAGAAGGCCCTGCACTGCTGCCTCGGTGGTGTTCAGCAGTGTCTGTTCCGATTCGACATTCGCAGGATATCACCTGCAACCCGCTTCCGCCCCACCCAATCACTCGCCCACCCTTGGACGTCAACAATCATTTAGCTACAAAGCCAGGCTGAGTGAGCGTTCTCCCGAAGTGAGCCTGCCGTCACCGAAAACTTGACAGGAACTACCTCCAACCATGGAAGTGAGGGGCGAGATGGCAGGGGGGAGGTGAGGGGCGGGGGGAGGGGGGGGGGGCTTGGGGGGGGGGGGGTTACGGTTGCGGGGGTTCTTCTTCTTCTTCTTCTCCTCCGTTCGTGGGCTGCAAATTCCCATGTTCACTCGTTTGTTCACGAGTGGGCTTTTATGCGTATAACCGTTTTTACCCCGCCATGTAGGCAGCCATACTCCGTTTTCGGGGGTGTGCATGCTGGATATGTTCTGTTTCCATAACCCACCGAACGCTAACATGGATCACAGGATCTTTAACGTGCGTATTTGATCTTCTGCTTCCGTATACACACAAAGGGGGTTCAGGCACAAGCAGGTCTGCACATTTGTTGACCTGGGAGATCGGAAAAATCTCCATCCTTCACCCACCAGGCGCCGTAACCGAGATTCGAACCCGGGACCCTCAGATTGAAAGTCCAACGCTTTAATCACTCGGCCATTGCGCCGGTCATGTCGGGGGCGACGAAACAAAAGTAACCATGCAACAGGGCGTGAAAAGTCACAGTACTGGTGACAGTTTCTCGATTTTGATGATGGAGGAGGAGGAGGGAAAAGGAGGAGGAAGAGGAGAGGAGGAGGAGGAGTATGACAGTGCTGCTATAGAGGTCCATTAGGTTTAGGACAAAATGACAAGGTTACACTCTAAGCTTCCTTACATAATCTGTCCTGCGTCAGCCAGGCTCGAAAGATACAGACGACGGGCGCAATAGCCGAGTGGTTAAAGCGTTGGACTGTCAATCTGAGGGTCCCGGGTTCGAATCACGGTGACGGCGCCTGGTGGGTAAAGGGTGGAGATTTTTACAATCTCCCAGGTCAACATATGTGCAGACCTGCTAGTGCCTGAACCCCTTTCGTGTGTATATGCAAGCAGAAGATCAACTACGCACGTTAAAGATCCTGTAATCCATGTCAGCGTTCGGTGGGTTATGGAAACAAGAACATACCCAGCATGCACACCCCCGAAAACGGAGTATGGCTGCCTACATGGCGGGGTAAAAACGGTCATACGCATAAAAGCCCACTCGTGAACAAACGAGTGAACGTGGGAGTTGCAGCCCACGAACGCAGAAGAAGAAGAAGAAGGAGAAGAAAGATACAGACACCTGCAGTATCGGTCAGGAAATGGGAGAGACACTCCCCAAATACGCATCCGTAAAAGTGGATGATACTCGACTGTGTGGTGGTCTCAGTGGTCCCAGTCTTCCTACCTGAGCCCATGACACACCCACCTCTGGGTATAGGAGCCGCCAATGTGCCGAAAAATCACACAATTGTTGTTGTGTTTTGTTTTTGTTTTTTTGTTTGTTTGTTTGTTTTATTATTGTTGTTGTTTTGTTGTTTGATTTTTAAAAAAATTTTTTTACTCTGATGGAATTCAAGCTGGCACCTCCTCCCCCAGTTGTCAGTCCGTGGTGCTATTTTGCTTTCGTGTTTTTGCTGTTGTTGTTGTTGTGTGTGTGTGTGTGTGTGTGTGTGTGTGTGTGTGTGTGTGTGTGTGTGTGTGTGTGTGTTTCTTTGTTTGTTTGTTGTTGTTTTTTTTGTAACTGGGCGGTTGATAGGGAAGGGGTGGGCAAACATCTTATGACAGAATGTCGTACAAATCTGTGGGAATCGCGCTTTCTATCACAATCTCTCTCTCTCTCTCTCTCTCATTGTCTCGATCTTCGATCTCTGTATTTCTCTCTCACACTTCTCACACTGCCCCTCTCTCTCTCTCTCTCTCTCTGTGCCGCTCTTTCGTTCTCTCTCTCTCTCTTTCTCTCTCTCTCCAGCTGTCTCCCCCCCCTCTCTCTCTTTCTATCTAACTCTCATCTCTTTCTCTCTCTCTCTTCACACACACTCACACACACACACACACACACACACACACACACACACACACACACACACACACACACATACACACATACACACACACATCAGCAAGAGAGATGGAAATGGGTGGAGTAAGGAAGGGGAGGCTACCTCAGCTAGCCTTCTCCTGTTTTGTTTTGTTTTGTTTTGTTTTGTTTTTCAAGGCAAACACTCCCCTCCCATATCTTTCCTTTAATTTATTTTATTTTATTTCTTTTTGGACTTTTTTGTTAGGTTTTTTTTTTTTTTTTTTTTTTTTTTGTTATCAAAATTTTTAATATTCAGGTTTTTTTGAAGAGTTGTATCTTTCTCTTTCTGCCCCCCCAAACGTGTCTTTGGTTGTTTGTCGTTGTTTTAAATTTGGGAGCAAATATTTGAGTTATTAAATGCTCCCCACCCCCTCTCTCTCTCTCTCTCTCTCTCTCTCTCTCTCTCTGTGTCTTGTATGACGTAATCCACGGCGCATG
Organism: Babylonia areolata; assembly: GCF_041734735.1. Taxonomy (NCBI): domain Eukaryota; kingdom Metazoa; phylum Mollusca; class Gastropoda; order Neogastropoda; family Buccinidae; genus Babylonia; species Babylonia areolata. Next base: position 33,196,749 of record NC_134898.1, read on the forward strand.
TACTCCGCACGCACGTGCGTGTGTGTGTGTCAGTTTGTGTCTGCGAGTTAGTACATGCCATGTGAGGGTGGGTGTGATGGTGTGAGGGTTGTCAGTGAGGGCAGGGTTCGCTCATTCCGCGCCCACCTCACGTGCGCACGAGCGTTTGCTTATATGTACTACTACGCAGGCCTACGTGTGTGTGTGTGTGTGTGTGTTGTTTGAGAAAGGGTGAGCATCAGTTTTGTGTTGCTGTCCCGCTAACATCAAACGCCTGTTGCCAATAGGAGTTGGCACAGCTTCACTCGACCGCACACCTTTTTCATAATTTAAACGTGCTTCCAACGCAAGGCGCTCCTCTTTGAAGTCGGCAACAACACGAACAGCCGAAAAACATCCCCACTACAAAGATGCCGTTGGAAAGTATAGAAGCTGCGTGGAAGAAAGAGACTGAGAAAGAGAGAGAGAGGGAGAGACGGAGAGAGAGAGAGAGAGAGAGACGGGGAAGAGGGGGGGGCGAGAGAGAGAGAGAGACGGGCCGGGAAGACGGAGAGAGAGTGAGGGAGAGGGAAGGGGGGAAGAGGGGGAGAGAGAGAGAGAGAGAGACGGAGAAGAGGGAGAGAGAGAGGGGGGGGTGGGAGGTGCAGAGAGAGATGAGGGCACAGAGAGAGAGAGAGAGAGAGAGAGAGAGAGAGACGCTGAGAGACAGAAGACAGTTGATTTTCTTTGGATACCAGAAATTACTGAGAGAGGGAGAGAGAGAGAGAGAGAGAGAGAGAGAGAGAGAGAGAGAATGCGAGTGCGAGGCGAGTGCGAATGTGAATGCGAATCAGAATTTTTTTTAATTAATTGTATGTCGGTCACTGACAGGCGTCGTTGCAACTGCATTTAGCGGGGATGGGGACGGAGCAGAGAGACAGACAGACAGACAGAGAGACAGAGACAGACAGACAGAGAGACAGAGACAAAGACAGACAGACAGAGAAACAGAGAGACAGAGACAGACAGAGACAGACAGTGTCACACACAGAGGCACGGAGAGGGAGAGAGAGAGAGAGAGAGAGAGAAGATGGGGTGAGGGAGAAGAGAGAGAGAGAGAAGACGGGATGAGTGAGAAGAGAGAGAGAGAGAGAGAGAGAGAGAGAGAGAAGATGGGGTGAGGGAGAAGAGAGAGAGAGAGAGAGAAGACGGGATGAGTGAGAAGAGAGAGAGAGAGAGAGAGAGAGAGAGAAGATGGGGTGAGGGAGAAGAGAGAGAGAGAGAGAGAGAAGACGGGATGAGTGAGAAGAGAGAGAGAGAGAGAGAGAGAGAAGATGGGGTGAGGGAGAAGAGAGAGAGAGAGAGAGAGAGAGAGAGAGAGAGAGAGAGATTTGCCTTTCTTTTGATACCAGAATTTGTTAAAGGACAGAAGGAGAGAGGGGAGAAGATGTGGGTGGTGGGGGTGGGAGGGAGGGTTGGGGGGAGGGGACTTAGAGGCGCGGAGACGAGGATGGGAGGGGCCAGTAGGGGGTTGGTGGGGTGAGGGGGTGAGGGGGTGGGGGCTTGGGGCGAGTGTGGAGAGGTGGGGGGTGGGGGGGGGGCAAACTCTGTTTTCTTTGATTAGCAGAAATGAGCAGAAAAGAGAGACAGACGGGGAAAGCATTGAAATGAGAGAGAGAGAGAGAGAGAGAGAGAGAGAGAGACATGCAAACCTTTAGCTTTCTTTGGACACCAGAAATGAATGACAGAGAGGGAGGGGGAGGGGGGAGAGAGAGAGAGAGAGAGAGAGAGAGAGAGACGGGAGTTAGAGAGTGAGTGAGAGAGAGACTAAGTGAGAGAGAGACTGAAAGAGAGAGAGTGAGAGAGAGAGAGAAAGAGAGAGAGAGTGAGAACTCAGAACTCGAAACGTTTTTATTCAAGGATTAAGATTTTAGGCATAGCCTATTCTTCCAATCTGTCCTTGCTAATCTACATCTATTACAAACAGCACACACATAAATGAAAGGAAAGGGTATTCATGCAGAAGGGTATACATAATGAAGAAAACACCCCCACACCCCCGGCCCCTCACACACACCCACACCCGTGCACACACATGCATACACACACACGCGCGCGCGAGCGCACACACATACATACACACACGCGCGCGCACACACACTGACAGCACCCACTCCCTCCCCACACACACTAAGATTGACAGATGGATAGGACAGTGAGTCAGAGAGAGAGAGAGAGAGAGAGAGAGAGATGTCATCAGTATAGAAGTTCCAGGGAGAGAAAGAGAGAGTGAGAGAAAGAGAGGGTGAGAGAGAAAGAGAGAGTGAGGGAAAGAGAGAGTGAGAGAGAGAAAGAGAGAGTGAGAGAAAGAGAGAGGTGAGAGAGAAAGAGAGAATGAGAGAAAGAGAGTGAGAGAGAGAGTGAGAGAAAGAGAGAGGTGAGAGAGAAAGAGAGAGGTGAGAGAGAAAGAGAGAGAGAGAGAGGGGGTGAGTGAGAGAGAAAGAGAGAGGTGAGAGAAAGAGAGGGGCGAGAGAGAAAGAGAGAGTAAGAGAGAGAGCGTGAGAGAAAGAGAGAGGTGAGAGAGAAAGAGAGAGGTGAGAGAGAAAGAAAGAGTGAGAGAAAGAGAGAGGTGAGAGAGAAAGAGAGAGTGAGAGAAAGAGAGAGGTGGGAGAGAAAGAGAGTGTGAGAGAAAGAGAGAGTGTGAGAACTGAAGAGAGAGATGAGAGAGAAAGAGAGTGAGAGAAAGAGAGAGGTGAGAGAGAAAGAGAGTGTGAAAGAAAGAGAGAGGTCAGAGACAGAGACAGAGAGTTAAAGAGAACGAGAGACAGAGAGTGATAGAGAGAGGGTGACAGACATAGAGATAGAGAGAAAGTGTCTGTATGTATGTGTGGGTGTGTGTGTCTGTGTGTGTCTGTGTGTGCTTCTGGAAAGGTGTGAGCAACATGGGAATCCATCGTGCAGACAACTTCCGCATGTGCAAGTGGACATAGATAAATAAACGAACGAAACGAACGTTTGTTTCGGTGTTGTTGTTTTTTCGACGAAATCACAGAGGGTGAGTGGAACAGGACAAACAAATACACGTTTGATTGACTGATTGATCGATGTGGATACTTATATAGCGCCTATCCTCGGTCAGAGACCAAGCTCTAAGTGCTTTACATACACGGGGACATTTGCACCACAGGCTGCCTACCTGGGTAGAGCCGACTGACGGCTGCCACTGGGCGCTCATCATTCGTTTCCTGTGTCATTCAATCAGATTTCAGACGCACACACATACACACTCAGACAGACATGTAACATTTTACGTGTATGACCGTTTTTGTTTGTTTTTTTATTTACCCCGCCATGTAGGCAGCCACACTCCGTTTTCGGGGGTGTGCATGCTGGGTATATTCTTGTTTCCATAACCCACCGAACGCTGACATGGATAACAGGATCTTTAACGTGCGTATTTGATCTTCTGCGTGCGCATACACACGAAGGGGGTTCAGGCACTAGCAGGTCTGCACATATGTTGACTTGGGAGATCGGAAAAATCTCTACCCTTTACCCACCAGGTGCACCGAGATTCGAACCCAGGACCCTCAGATTGAAAGTCCTCTCATTTGGGTGCCAGAAATTACTGAGAGACTGAAAGACAGACAGACAGACAGACAGAGGGCTGGGAAAATGAAAGGGCGATAACTGTTTTCTTGGAGACCAATACAATGACTTTGAAACCGAGAGTGATAAAAGACAGTGATAAAAGAGAGTGATAAAAGATAGTGATAAAAGACACTGGGCAATCATTCGCTTCCCTTTGGTTACCACAAAATCAGAGAGAGACGGAGAAGGCTTCAAAGAAAAAAAGATGTGACTTTCATTGCTGATAAATACATTACAAAAAAACAACAACAAACAAACAAACCACCAAATCGTTTGTTTCTCTCTCTCTCTCTCTCTCTCTCTCTCTCTCTCTCTCTCTCTCTCTCTCTCTCTCTCTCTGTATGAGTGTGTGTGTGTGTGTGTGTGTGTGTGTGTGTGTGTGTGTGTGTAAGTATACGTGTGTGTGAATGAGTGTTTTACTTTATGTTTGGTACCATATTGCAATTTTTTTTTATATCTAAGAACCTGTGTGTGTGTGTGTGTGTGTGTGTGTGTGTGTGCGCGCGCGCGCGCGCGCGCGACTAACTATATATCTTTCTTTCTGTCTAGATATCTGTCTGTCTTGTACGAGAAAGGTTCAAAAAAGATTTCCTCTGACCCACTTCCCATTGACTGAGAGGAACGAAACTTGACACAGTTAATAGTCTTTCTCTATACAGGTACCACCAAGGGTGACACACATCTCCCAGCGCTTTATGCAGCTGTAAAGACCTTGCCTGTACAAGTCTGCAGGTTGCGCAAAAAGCTACGACTTGACCTCGGAAATAAACGCTTCATTTTGTATTTGTATTTCTTTTTAACACAACAGATTTCTCTGTGTGAAATTCGGACTGCTCTCCCCAGGGAGAGCGCGTCTCCACACTACAGCGCCACCCATTTTTTTGTATTTTTTCCTGCGTGCAGTTTTATTTGTTTTTCCTATCGAAGTGGATTTTTCTACATAATTTTGCCAGGAACAACACTTTTGTTGCCGTGGGTTCTTTTACGTGCGCTAAGTGCATGCTGCACACGGGTCCTCGGTTTATCGTCTCATCCGAATGACTAGCGTCCAGACCACCACTCCAGGTCTAGTGGAGGGGGAGAAAATATCGGCGGCTGAGCCGTGATTCGAACCAGCGCGCTCAGATTCTTTCGCTTCCAAGGCGGACGCGTTACCTTAAGGCCATCACTCCACGTTCATCGTCTGAGAAGTGCTTGCCCTTCAAAGATGATTTTATGGTTGAAAAAAAAAAGGTGGAAGATGTCGATGGTGCGATGTCGGAAGGGTAAGGTGGATGAGAAAGGATTTCATAAGTGCAGGACCGTGCTTCCGTCTGGGCAACATCACGAGCCGGAACGTTGTCTTGCAGGAGGTGGACAACTTTGGTCAGCATGCCACGCCTCTCGGCTTTGATAACCTCCCGTAATTTCTGCAGCAATGTAGCGTAGTATGTCCCGGTAATTTGTAGCCAGGGAATCCATCATCACTACTCCGCGCTTGTCTCAAAGGACCGTGAGTCCGCCGAGGGTTGGACACGTGCCTTCTTCGGAGGTGGTAAGTCAAAATACTTCTATTGCTTCGACTGGGCTTTAGTCTCTGGATCAGATTGATGGATCCATATTTCGTCCTGCGCGATTAGTCTGTCGAAGAAGTCCTCCTGGATTTCTTGGCACATGGCCAAAATTGGAGTGATGGCCTTAAGGTAACGCGTCCGCCTTGGAAGCGAGAGAATCTGAATGCGCTGGTTCGAATCACGGTTCAGCCGCCGATATTTTCTCCCCCTCCACTAGACCTTGAGTGGTGGTCTGGACGCTAGTCATTCGAATGAGACGATAAATCGAGGTTCCGTGTGCAGCATGCACTTAGCGCACGTAAAAGAACCTACGGCAACAAAAAGGGTTGTTCCTGGCAAAATTCTGTAGAAAAATCCACTTGGATAGGTAAAACAAATAAAACTGCACGCAGGAAAAAATAGTAGAAAAAAAAGTAGCACTGTAGTGTAGCAACGAGCTCTCCCTGGGGAGAGCAGCCTGAATTTCACACAGAGAAATCTGTTGTGATAAAAAAAGAAATACAAATACAAACAAAAGAGCCTGGGAGCACGTGACTCATTCCTGCTTCTGGAAAGGTGTAAGCAACATGGGAATCCATCGTGCAGACAACTTCCGCACTGATGTGCAAGTGGACATAGATAATTCTTTTCCACATACCCCACACCGTGATCTTGACATCTTGGGCTAGTTGTTGAACGGTTATGCGGCGATCCTCCAAAATGCTCCACTTGCCGGATGGTGTATTCATCAATGGCGGTTGTGGTCGCCCGGGAATGGGACCTGTTTCGACGATGTCCGACCACACTTGAACTGACGATGACAGTGCTTGACTACGTCGTACAAAGGGGCATCCTCCCCATAAGTCTTTTTCATCTCATCGAACGTCTTCCTTGGTGAGCGGCCTCTCAAGTGAAGAAACTTGATGACCGCTCTGCTCTATTATCACACCTTAGCACCTGTAAAAAGAGAAACTGTTTCTAATTCAGATATGCTAATTACCACGTGAATTATAGAGATATGTCTTATTATACATGTTGCAGTTTCAGCCACACACAATTAACGGAAGTGAGTCAGGGGAAATCTTTAATGAACAACCCTCGTATCTATCTATCGATCGATCGATCTATGTATCTTTATATCTATCTGTCTGTCTGTCTGTGTGTATCTCTGTTTTGGGTTTACAAGCAATAATCTTTATGATCACACACACACACACACACACACACACACACACACACACACGCGCGCGCGCGCACACACACACACACACACACACACACACACACACAAAGAGCTCACTGTAGAAGGGAGAGAATACTGCTTTCTTCACTGAAGGATGGTGTTGATTGGATGCTCTCCCTTGCAGAATTGCACTTCCAACAAGTGGTACATGTGTTTACCATGTCCTGATCATTTGTCCCCAAATCTCAGTCAAGAACAGACACATAGTCACACACTGCATGTGATTTTGAGGAGCGTGAGTGTAGAGTTGGAGTCTTCTCAACGAGAAACAATCTAATTTAATACGGTTTGCCAAAGAGACCAAAATAATAAGACCAGCCGGGAGTTTCTAAAAATATGGAATGAGAGGAAATTTCCGAAGTCGTGTACAATAAGCTTTTATGATTGTGTGAAGATTAGAGTTAGGTGTTGGGTGAGGATGACTGAATGACTAAAGTGCGCAAGTGGTATAAAACAAGGTGACGTTTATTGTCCTATTTTGTTTTCTCTTTATCAATGGATTGACTCATGAAGTTGTGAATAATGGTAGCTAGACGTGGTGCACTTTTTACTACTAATCTTATACAGTTGTATATTTTGCTTTTCACAGATGATTTTGTTTAATGTCTGAAACAGTAATTGGTCTTCAAACACAACTCAGTAGTCTACACGGAGCATCTACCACCCTGCAATTAAAGGCAAATTATGTCCAAAAGTAATATCATTGTATTTAAAAAGGGTGATATTTGGGAGCTAGGGAACATTGGGTTTACGAAGGAATAGCTATGCCTGTTGTAAAGGGTATATGAATATTTAGGTCTTTATTTTTCAACAAGACTGAATTTTAGTGTTGCTTGTAAAGATCTTGCTAGCAGAGCAAAGCTTGCTGCGTTGTGCATAGTTTAGGTAATCAAGCTTTTTAAGTGTTTATCAGATTATTCGACTCTCAAGTTCAATCTGTTAATCAATATGACGCAGAAATATGGGGTCTCGATAATGCTGCAATGTACATCGAGAAAGTCCGTAATTTGTTTGCGCTGAAGAAATTTCTTCAAAGTACAAATAAAAACCCCAAATGATTTGATATATGGTGAAAGGCCTTGAATTATGCTGTGATGTGCATCAGGTACTGGCTGAAATTAACACAATTGGATGAATCAAGATTAGCTAAAACATATCGTAATATGTTGTGTGATTTGCAAGCAAGGGGCAAGATAAATTGGGTAACAAAAGTGAGAGCTAACTGTACATGATGAAACTGGGATGGGGTTTGTTTGGCTGAATCCAGGGGTTGGGGATATCTCAGGATTTATTCCAAATCTCCGCACCAGACCATTTGATTGTAGATTGAAAGAGTGGAATGCTCGTACGCAAGATACTGATAGATTTTATGTGCATTATCAGATCAATTCTTTGCATTGTGTCCCAACGTTTTTATCCATGAATTTGACAAAGTGTTTAAGATATGTCATGGCAATATCTAAGTTTGGGCTTTCAGATATTGCAGTTCATCATTTCCGATAATTATATACAGCATAGTGATCATGATCGTATTTGTCCATTGTGCGCATATTCAGAAGAAAACGAATTACATTTTATGTTTTGTTGTCCAAAATTATTTGTCATACCCCAGAAATATTACTCCCACTCTCAGCCTCTCATGTTTAAACTGATTTTGCTTATGACGTCAAGTCGAGAAGAAGCCAGACACTTTGAAACATATTTATACAAAGCCTTCAAAACGTGGTCACTAAATTCTACCTGATTATCAATTCATGTATTGCGTTTTACTGTTGTATCACATAGTGTATGTCTTGTAATGTT
>NC_134898.1:33207435-33209935 GCF_041734735.1 Babylonia areolata
ATCTGGTATTCGTAATATTTTGCAATATCGTTTATTAGATGTTTCCATTGTGCACTAAAGCAGCATTACAAACATTTTTTTTTTAGCGTCTGTCAGATATACTGTGCACTAAAGCAGCATCACTAACATTTTAGCGTCTGTCAGGTATACTGTGCACTAAAGCAGCATCACTAACATTTCAGCGTCTGTCAGATATACTGTACAGTCGGTAAAGCAGCACTCGTCTACACACACACACACACACATAAAAGCCGATGTGACGTCTACAGTCATTGGGAACGTTGATGCTTTTGACTTTTTACATTCATTGTCACTTCAGTGTTTCTCTTGCATAAAAAAATTAAATTAAAAAAACAAAGCAAAAAAAACAAAAAAAACAAAAAAAACCCAAACTTCCCTTTTACGAAGTCCAGTTTTCTTTAACTGCAGTTTTATTTATTTCAAGTGTTCACTTTTTTTTTATATCCACTTTCCATCTATCCTATCCCCACCCTCACCCCGCCCCCCCCCACCCTCACCCCCGCCCCACACCCCATCCTACCCCCGAAAACGGAGTATGGCTGCCTACATGGAGGGGGTAAAACGGTCGTGCACGTAAAAGCCCACTCGTGTACATTCGTAGTGAACGTGGGAGTTGGAGCCAACGAACGAAGAAGAAGAAGGAGTGTCCCACCATCCACCATCCACCTCCTTTGCCATCTTTTTTTCAACGTTTTCTATTCATGTTTTCTCTAATACATGTTTGAAAACATTCAAACGTGAAAACTGATTTCGAGTGAAAATTGATATATATTTTGATTAGATGCCTACAAAACCACCAGTGTTTGTGTGTGACGGGACATGAAACACAATTCCTTCCTTCCTTCCTTCCTTCCTTCCTTCCTTCCTTCCTTTATTCCTTCCTTTTCTTTGAGTCCCTCCCTTCTTCGAATCTTTCCTTTCTTTCCTTCCTTCCTCCTTCCTTTTCTACCGTCCTTCCTTCCTTCCTTCCTTTATTCCTTCCTTTTCTTTGAGTCCCTCCCTTCTTCGAATCTTTCCTTTCTTTCCTTCCTTCCTCCTTCCTTTTCTACCGTCCTTCCTTCCTTCCGTCCTTCCTTCATTCCTTCCTTTTTTTTCCCACCTTTCCATCCTTCGTGTTCTTTATTCATTTTTCCTTCCCTCATTCCCTCTATCCTTCCTTCCTTCCCTTCTTTGCTTCCATCCTTCCTTCCTTCCTTCCTGCCTTCCATCCATCCATCCTTCCCTCCTTCCTCCCTTCCTCCCATCCTTCCCTCCTTCCTTCCTTCCTTCCTTTTCTTTGAGTCCCTCCGTTCTTCAAGACTTTCATTTATGTCATTTCTCTCTTCCCTCCTTCTTCCTTTTTTTGTTCCTTCCTTACTTCCTTCCTTCTCTTTTCTTTCTTTCATTCCTTCCATTTTCCTTCCTTACTTACTTCCTTTTTTTCCAACCTTCTCCCTCTCTTCCTCCCTTCCTTCCCTCCTTCCTTCCTTCCTTCCTTTATTCCTTTCTTTTTCTTTGAGTCCCTCCTTTCTTCGAATCTTTCCTTTCTTTCCTTCCTTCCTCCTTCCTTTTCTACCGTCCTTCCTTCATTCCTTCCTTTTTTTTCCCTTTCCATCATTCGTGTTCTTTATTCATTTTTCTTTCCCTCCTTCCCTCTCTCTTTCCTTCCTTCCTGCCTTCCTTCCTTCCTTCCTTCCTTCCTTCCTTCCTTCCTTCCATCCTTCCTTCCTTCCTTTTCTTTGAGTCTGTCCGTTCTTCAAGTCTTTCATTTATGTCATTTCTCTCTTCCCTCCTTCTTCCTTTTTTTGTTCCTTCCTTACTTCCTTCCTTCTCTTTTCTTTCTTTCATTCCTTCCATTTTCCTTCCTTACTTACTTCCTTTTTTTCCAACCTTCTCCCTCTCTTCCTCCCTTCCTTCCCTCCTTCCTTCCTTTCTTCCTTCCTTCGCCAACACGCAACTCCACAGCAGTATACTCATCGTTGAAGGGTTGACACCTCACTGAGGTAAGACAGAGCGTACAGGTCAGGATGTCAGTCGACTACCTTTTTTTTTTTTTTTTTAATTTGCATTGTTTTCCTACTGTGATTGCATTACTTTTGTTCCGCAAAAATCAGTATATAACAACACCATTTTCAAGTAGCCCACACAAAAAGTACTGATTGTATACTCATGTGAAACTGATCTCATTCCACCAAAGTTCAATTGTCAAGGGGTAAAAAAAAAAAAAAAAGAAAAAAAAAGTGGTGTGTGTGTGTGTGTGTGTGTGTGTGTGTGTGTGTGTGTGTGTGTGTGTGTTCGACAAAAACCTCAGAAAACACGACAACAACAACGACGACGACAGGTTCAGTTTCAGTTTCTCAAGGAGGCGTCACTGCGTTCGGACAAATCCGTACACGCTACACCAAATCTGGTCAGAAGATGTCTGACCAACACCGCGCCTAACCCAATGCGCATAGTCAGGCCTTGAGGAAAAATGAATAATTGAGTAAGATACTACTAC
>NC_134898.1:33224935-33244935 GCF_041734735.1 Babylonia areolata
TCGACGCTGGTGAATTGGCACAAGTCAAAATGAATTCAGTGATTAAGTCTTAGAGGGACGGGCGCAATAGCCGAATGGTTAAAGCGTTGAGCTTTCAATCTGAGGGTCCTGGGTTCGAATCACGATGACTGACGGCGCCTGGTGGGTAAAGGGTGGAGATATTTACGATCTCCCTTGAAACATATGTTCAGACCTGCTAGTGCCTGAACCCCCTTCGTGTGTATACGCAAGCAGAAGATCAAATACGCACGTTAAAGATCCTGTAATCCATGTCAGCCTTCGGTGGGTTATGGAAACAAGAACATATCCAGCATGCATACCCCCGAAAGCGGAGTGTGGCTGCCTACATGGCGGGTTAAAAACGGTCATACACGTAAAAGCCCACTCATCTCGCGCATATTCGAGTCCGGCAGTGAACGTGGGAGTTGCAGCCCACGAACGCAGAACTTGAGAAGAAGAAGAAGTCTTAGAGGGAGAACACGAAAAGGAGTTGGATGTGGACGACGACGACGAAAAAGAAGAAGATGATGAAGAAGAAGACTCTAGAAGAAGAAGAAGAACAACAACAACAACAACAACAACAGGAAGACTGAGAAGAAGAACAACAACAAGAGCAACAACAACACTGAACAGCAGCAGCAACAGCAGCAGCAGCAGCAAAAACAACAAGACCATCAAAAACAATAACAGCAGAACCAAACGAAGAAGACAATGATTATTAACTGAAGAACAAAACAATGAAACGGACTAACATCTCAGACTGGACACTGAGGTCATCATCAGTGTAAAAGCAGACATGTAAGGAATTATCAGAGTGTGCAAACAGAGGCAGATCGCCATCAAAGTATTGGGTTGCATTCCTTTCGCTTCAACCATTTCTTATAATTAAGCCGGCTGCGCGGGGTACATCTTTACATTCAAACTGATGTTCATGGCCTGGGGAAAATGAGCTGAGGCGAAGATCGAGAAGACTGAGAAATATGAAATAGACGAATACGTGTACGTATTGATGCTCAAGACGCATAACTTAACGATTGTCAAGTAGGTTGTGTACAGAACTGGGCCTGAATCCACAGACTCCCCCCCCCCCACCCCCACATCCGCAACCCCTCCCGATCACCCCACAAATTGAGAAGTTCCAAGTCCATTCATCAGTATTTCCTTCCGCGTTTGACATGTACAGCGGCAGATCAAAATAAATCATGTAGATTATAGTTCAGACAACCATAGACCAGTACGCATGCGGCTTTCAATTTAACACATTTAATTGAAACATAGTGAAACTGACTAACTGTCAGTTCTTAAAACCAGTTGAAGAGAACACAAAATAATTTAAAAGGTCAATCAAAACAACATTAAAAAGACAAATTCACTTGCGTCTCTCTCAGTCCACGTAAACTGTAAATCAATTTAGAAATATTTGGGGGGGAAAAAAGAGAGAGAAAAAAGAAAAGAAAAAAAAAGACCCACCCCCACCCCAACCCCCGCCCACCCCTCCTATGGAAGCAATGCGAAACACAAACAGCATTCATTCAAGCGGAAGCAGTCACCCCCCTCTTCCTCCCTCCTTCCGGTGATCCCCCTGGGGACTCGCCCAGTCAGATAACTCCCACGTACATTTCTCCCACCTCCAATCTTCACTTATACTGTCTGCCTTCATTTACCGTCACCATCAACAACGACGACATTTTTACAACAGTAGGCCTATACCTGTGTTTCGTAAGCAGTGCAGCGGGCCTATGTATATGATTATGTAGATGATGTCTGTTGTACTCAGAGTACTCAGTATAACAACGTCGTCAACGGTGACAGCACTCCCTGTTCAGTTGACTTCTTGTTCTGCATTTATCAGCGTCTTGCCCTTAAAACGACAACAACAGAAACGAAAACAATAACACTCAAACACACACACACACACACACACACACACACACACACACACACACACACACACACACACACACACACACACACACACACACACACACACACACACACACACACACACACACACACACACACACTCACACACACACACACACACACACACACACACACACACACTGGCACACACACTGGCACACACACACACACACACACACACACACACACACACACACACACACACACTCCACACACACACACACACACACACACACACACACACTCACTCACACACATACACACACTGGCACACACTCACACACACACACACACACACACACACACACACACACACACACACACACACACACACACACACCGGCACACCAGCACTACACACACATCATCAACAAAACAACAAAATATAAAAAGCAAACAAAACAAAAAGTAAAACCAAACAACAACAACAACAACAACAACAACAACAACCTTGTGTTAACGGGCCTACTGAGTGATGAACATAGGCCCCTGTTTTTATTTTATTTTATTTTATTTTATTTTATTTATCTATTAATTTTATTTATTTATATCTGCATCACAAGTTCTTCGGTTCATACCAACTTGAAACCGGCCGACCCTGTATTTCGGAAGTGAAAAGGAAATGTCACATTGAACCGGATCTTTGTTTCAGTCCAACTGTTTGGAATTCAGTCAGTTCCTGCCGTATGATCAGTAGGGCTGAGCCGCGGCCAAAACTGAACGCTCCGCAGCAGCGATTAAAACAGAGGCTCAGTTATAAAGCTTTCGCGTTCAGTTTAAAAGTGCTTTTGTCTCTCCAGTGAGTTTTATTAATTACCGATTTGTAATCAATCAATATATAATTTATTATTTTTTTTATTTATCTATTTTATTTTCAAGTTATCATTAATATATTTTGCGCCTCCGTCAGTCGTGTGAAGATCCTCTCTGCCAGTCTCAGTCAGTCTGTCTCTATCTTTCTGTCTGTCTGCCTTTCTCTGTCCGTCTCCATCTCTCTGCATGTGTGTGTATGTGTGTGTGTGTGTGTGTGTGTGTGTGTGTGTGTGTGTGTGTGTGTGTGTATGTGTGTGTGTGTCAGTGGCAGTGTGTGTGTGTGTGCCGGTATGTACGCGCACGCGCACGTGTGTTTATGTTGACATATCGTATTTTAGTATGAAGGTAATGTACTAAAGTTATGTTCATTTGTGGATACTTAATTTCATCTCGACGAAGACAGTTACTTGTGCTGGGATGAATCGAAACACTCCAGAGAAAAGTTTCCCCCAGCGTAAACCTAACAGGGGAATTATTTTTGTGCGACACCGGCGACAGCCGCCTGTAGCAGACGAAGTTTCAGTTTGTGACACACCGCTGCTGCTGTGGCACTGGCCGGTGTCAAGAAGGCTTTGAGCATACATTATACATTCGTCGCACTTGTTGATACCCATCCCTAATAGACTGTCTTCTGTTGACCATCATTTGGAAGCTGCTTGACAGGTGTTGCATGGATTTTATTTATTGTTGACCGATTCACGAAGCTTAGCAGACGAAGTTTCAGTGCGTTGTCTACCGACTGGATCAAGACAAGGTGAGCATACATTAGTTGATCAGTTCCTTTATCGACACTTCGGAAGACACACACACACACAAAATCAGTCTCGGTTGTATCGCCTAAAAATTGTGGTTGCAATGTGGATTATTCTTTATTATTTTTGCCGATTTTTCACGCTATACTCTCTGGCTTTGGAGTGAAATTCAGGTTTTGAAAGCCGATGAAACTGGCTTCAGCAGACTGCAGACTACATCTTCAGCAGCCGGACTGCTGGGATTGACATCCGGGCAACTGTGGCATTTCCAAGCATTACGTTGAAAGATGGCTCTAGTGGGAGGAGAGTGGACATGAACATGGGAATTTGGAGACACGGCTCACACCATGTCGTCTTCGCAAGCTAACGCGAAAATGAGGAAGTTCCCCATTCTTCGAGGTGTTCTTGATGGCCTTCGCTCTTCAGTCAGTGCACCCACCAAGAGTGACACGGAGATTGAAGAGACTCTGCGTTCCGAACACTTCCACACTTGCAAGGTAGGCAATCGTCACATATTCTGTATATTGATTATCTCCTTGTTACTCGGGAATAAAATCAACATTTTGCCCTGAAATGCTGGAATTTTCGCATGTTTTGTTTTTCAGACCGTGCGGCACGGGTTCCCGTTTCAGCCGACGGCAGTGGCGTTTGATCCCGTTCAGCATATTTTAGCCATTGGCAACAAAACTGGGTCGCTTAGAATGTATCCTTCATTCATTGAAGCCTGTTGACTAATTTCATACACAATGACAGTTGGGGGTATTAATCAAGTCACAGAGCATTGTTTTGTTGTGAACACTTAAAAGCCAGACTCATCTGCCGTTTGATTGTGCTCATGCTGGATGAATTTTTTGTTTGTATTATTGTGACTGTTAGCAACAAAAGCAGAGGGCCGAGACATTGGCAGTTTTTTTGTTTTCTTTTTTTTCATAATCTTAGAACTAGATTCAGTATTTTATTATGTCAAGAGGTGTAATATTGGTTCAGAAGCAGTAATACTGACAGGATCACAGTTAAAGATTTAACCAGAAACCCAGAAAGCACTGTATGAGAATGTTTGAATGTAGAAAATTTATTTATTTATACATATGACATGTAAGAAAAAGAAAGGTGGTAGAGGGGATGGATGCAATTTTGCAGCTTTACAGAGTTTTAAAATAAACATGCCAACAAACACACACACATTACACACATACACACACACACACACACACACACAGTCACACACACACACACACACACACACACACACAATTACATATGATGCCTGTGCACATTAGCGTACACACCTTTGCATATATTGAGGTGCATTCTAACTTAAAAAAAAAAAAAAATTAATTAGCTGCATCTTGACCATGGATATAAACAGTAACATACAGGTTCGCTGACTAAATAGTATGCATTTATAAGCACACATCTCTACATAAGTGAACATTCTTTCCCTGACTATATTACATAAATTGAAGTGCATATGTTCATTGAATTGACATGCATCCAAGCTGTCATGGCTGCTAGCATTACGCTTTGCAACACCCACTATCCCCACCCCCTTGCCATCTCTGCTACCCTGAGTTAAAAAAATGATGGGTTTTGCTTTACCAGGTCTGGACTAATCAAATTTTAATGATATATTACAAATGATGTGCACAGATTGATATGTTTGTGACTGTGAAGTACTCCTGTCACCCTCTCTCTCTCTCTCTCTCTCTCTCTCTCTCTCACACACATACACACACACCCACACACACACACGCCTAAGTATCCACACTTATGTGCACAGAGCCAATGCGTTGGATAGAAGGGGATTGGAGGAATCATTGCTCACTTTGATCATTAAGGAATTGAAGAATCTTTAATTTTATTGTTATACATCTGCATCTGTTATACATCTGCATATGTAGAGTGATGGCCTAGACATAATGTGTCCACCTTGGAAGCGAGAGAATATGAGCGCGCTGGTTTGAATCATGGCTCAGCCGCCAATATTTTCTCCCCCTCCACTAGACCTTGAGTGGTAATCTGGACGCTAGTCATTTAGATGAGACGATAAACTGAGGTCCCATGTGCAGCATGCACTTAGCGTACATAAAAGAACCCACGGCAACAAAGGGTTGTTCCTGGCAAAATTCCATAGAAAAATCCACTTTGATAGTAAAAACAAATTAAACTGCACGCAGGAAAAACAAACAAAAAAAAGGGTGGCGCTGTAGTATAGCGATGTGATCTCCCTGGGGAGGGCAGCCCAAATTTCACACAGAGAAATCTGTTGTGATAATAGAAACACAAATACAAATACAAATAATATGTCATATATTTTATATAGATTTTTATATATGATCTAAAAAAATGTTTTTTTACCTTTAGAATTAACTTTTGTCAGAGTGAATAAGATTTGCATTTGAAATTTCATGAAATTTTATACTCTGTCAGTCTTTCTGTCACTAATGACTAAATCCAGAGTTACAACCCACATTGTCCAGGCAAGGCTTTAACATGACTTGACATTTAAGTTTCTCCAGCGATACAGCTGTTAGAGTTGATGTGTTGACACTGGAGTTGCATTGTACATTGTATGGATAGTTATGAAACTTGTGTAGAAACAAAGGAAAGCTAATATGTCAAAGGTTCTTAAAGAACTAAAGCAAAAGCTTGAGATTTTCCTTTCTCCTCACATCTTGAAAAAAAAAAAAAAAAAATCATTTTATGCATTTATGTTTGATAATTTCTTATTGAGTGAGTCATTCTGAAGAGGATGGTGAACTGGGTAACAAACAAAACTGCAAAAGCAACTAAAAAGTTTTTAAAGTAAATTTTAGATAACAAGCTCTGTCAGTTCTCATGTGTGTGTGTGTGTGTGTGTGTGTGTGAGCACGGGTTTGTGTACACATGTGCGCGAGCGTGTGTGTATGCGTGTGAGTGTGTGAAGTGAGGAGGAGGGGCGGCATGATTGAGAAAGAGGGGATGTCTTATGTTTGTTTTTGTTTTTTTGTGGGTCTTGCCATATTGAATGGCTATAGTTATGAAGAAAAGCAAATTCTACTGAGAGGCAGTTAGCTAAATTTATGAATTATGAAAATGAGGTCTGGCAAGTTAGAATGAGTGTGACTGTGAATGTTTGTAAGTGTGTGTGTGCGAACTTGCTCATCCCCCTCTTCCTGTCTGTGTATACATGCACGTTGGTGCTTACATATGTTTATATAGATTGTGTGTTCTGTTGTTGGATAATTTTTTTTTTTTTTAAAAAGATTGATTAATGTTTGTGTTAAATGTGTTGATTGTTTTTGATTTTTTCTACAATCTATTGTTTTTGTTTTTTTCTGGAAGAAAAATAATGGTACACTATACTCATCGGGTGCATTGAATCTTATCAATCCACTCCATAATAGGAGTCCTTTAGACTGAAAAAAAAAATCAGCTTGTTCTCAAACTGCGAAAATGTGTGCGTGCAAGCGTGTGTATACATATATATATCTTTACACATGTACTCTTGTGTGTGTGTGTGTGTGTGTGTGTGTGTGTGTGTGCTTTGTGATTGCTTTCTTTAAAGCAGCAGAGCTAATGACAGTGTGTCCCCTAATAATAATAATTGCACAGATCTTTCCCAGGGCTGCTGAACTTAAAACAGTATGACAAATTATGAGCAAACAGTCTGCTTTTTGAAGTTCAGAACATGTTTAAAAACATTTTCTTTCAAAGGTCACAGTGTTCAATAACTTCATACTTATATAAGTTATAATTATACCAGACGCTAAGACAGCATACACGGATGGTTTTTTTTTAATGAAAGTAGGCAGACAGACTGAGCATCAAGCAAGACAAGTTGTCCTGACTGAAGGTTAGAAGTGGATATGATTTACTGGGAAAATAGAGAGTGAGAGGAAAAGGACAGAAATGAAAGTTCAACAGTTTTACCTTTCTTTTTTGTTTTGTTTTGACGAGCCCAATCCCGTCTGTTGAAAAACTCGCTGCATGAGTCTTGACCGATGATAGATCTATCCCAGCGTTAAGTATCCGAACATGATTAAAATGGTTAAGTTGCCCCCATTTCTTCTTTTCAGTTTATAGGAAAAAATGTGCACAAGTCGTAAAGATAAATAACTCGACCTTTGGATTTTTATGACTGTTCTCTGTTTTCTCACTTCTCCAGACTAATGACAAATTTACTTTGATTATCATAACTCTCATACTCAAGTTTTATGCTTGAAAAGTTGCAAGAGACATGTGAATAAGCAGAGAACTTTTTGCATTTTTGTGGTCAGTTAGTCTTTACTCTGATCTTAATTATAGATTTTCATTTCCAAGTTAAGTAGAACTTCACATTTGCCACTTTGAACAGTGGCGTGTACACTGGCTTTACTGAATGTTCTTGGGTAGTACTCAACTGGTGTGATACTGTGCTTGTATTACTGTTCCGTTTAGCATGAGGCAGGTAATAATTATAATGCAAACAATGTTAGTCCATCACTCCATGTGATTACCTTGATATCCAGTGGTTTGTGCTTGTGTGTGTGCAAGGACACTTCATTACATTGGGATTGATACCAACAGATGAATTTAATTTTGGCTTAATTAAGCTCAGGCTCTTCTTGACTCAGTGAGTCTTCTTCAAACATTGTACATGGAATATTATATTATGGGGAGAACATGATGATTATCAAGGTCAGAGTCAGTGTCACAGAAATGAACAGTTGGAAAAAATATTCTATGTTTGCATCCAAACTGTAATTTGTGAAGGCCAGAATGTAAACTGCTCTGGAAGTTCAGATTAGAGAACAAAAGAAATCGAGTCCTGAATTCATAGGAATTGGTGCCATTCAGTTTCAAATGATTACACTGTATGAGATGATTCTTTGCTTTGTGATGCCCTATTCTGCTGTCTTGGGTCTGGTTGGTAACATATGTGAGTCTTGAAAGGTTTGCCTCTTGTCAGGTTTTTTTTTGTTTGTTTTTTGGCTTAGAAATGAAAAGTCACAAGTGTACATATGCAGACAGAGCAAGTTTACATGATCAGCCTGTCTTGGTGATCAGTGTTTGTGTGTCTTTTTAGTGTAGAATTTCTTATTGGTTATTTACACTAGTGTCAGCTCAAATCTTGAAATGTGAGTCTTTTACAACTTAATGCATCTTCACACACACTTGCAGGCACATGCGCACAGATCTTGAAGCATGAAGACTATCATAACAAAACGCTCTTATCTTCTTCACACACACAATGCATGCACGCACATGCGCATGCGCGCACACAAACGTGACATATCTATGTATCACCTTTTTTGAAGACTATCTTTTGTGGAAGAGATAGGAAAATTAATATTTTGGCTTATGCACAAGAATATTTTATAATGTAGATTTAATGGACTCCATCGTTCACTTAGTCCTCTTGTGCACATGGCATGTACGAAAGTCGCTGCATCCAGTTGAATTCCTCGATTGTCTGCTTATATGTGATAAGTGCGGTTGAACAAAAAAGTGGTGCTGCAGCTGAGGCAGAACTATGGATTGTGAAGAATTGTGTCTGAGTTGACTTGTGTGTGACTGGTCTGATTTATGGGGGCATGCACTATGAAACCTTTTTGTGATTAATCCCTGCCTGCAATCAATAACGTTATCCTGGGTTTGTGATCAATCATTTTTATGCTTGACTTACTTCATCCTGTTGATGCCATCATTAGTGCTTTTATTTCCATCCCATTTTCATTATTGAAATGATTTTTTTTTCTTATTCATTTTTATTAAACTTTTGGGCCCAGGGATTGGGGAGGATTGGGTAGGATATTGATTCAATGTGAGAAGGCTTTGGTTTGTGTGTGTGTGCTTGCGGGGCGCACGGTTGTGTGTGTGACTCTGTGTGTGTGTGTTTCTGTGTCTGTGTGCCTGTGTCTGTGTGTGCAGAGTTTTGGGTACAAATCCTTCAACTCCCCTCCAGTAATCCTTTTCAGATGCAGAATTTTGTCAGAGTTTCAACATACTGAATTATGAATACAAAAATAAAGAAGAAAAGTTGTTTCCCTTTTTGAGATAGTTTTCAATTTTCTTGAATCAGGACTTTTTTCCCCCCCTTTCTTCAACAGATTCAGTTCAGTCTGCATGCTTTGAAGTTTTATGCTTCCATGAAACTGAAGTGATTTTTTATTTTTTTTATTTTTAAGTTGACCATACATTCGATGTAATCATATTGTCATAGCCATTGATTTTTTTTAATTTATTTTTTTTCCCCAGTACAATGTTTTGAACAGAGCAGTTACAAAACTGATTACATTTCGCCTTAGCCTGAAGAGCACTACACAGTGACTGACTCAGTGAGAGACAGTTGTCGCCTGCAGTGCATACAACGAACATGAGCATAAATGAGATTTTTTAAACCAAGCGCAAAGCAGTTTTGAGGTTAAAAGTTGAACCAAGACTTTTTTTTTTAATGCTTCTTCCACTCCTTTTTGGAAAATGAAGACATCTGTGTTTAGATTGATTAATCTTTGTATGCAACTGAGAGGGAGAGGGATAGATAGTAGTCTATAGGATTTTCAGGAAATTTAAAATGATTACTGCTAACTTTTGAAAGGTGTCAAGGAAGGTGTTGACATTCAGCGCACCCATCACCCTTATGATTGCTCTTGATAAGGGTTGACATCTTCAAGCCAATATAGCAGGTGTTTGTTTTTTTTCTGTGTTAAGAAATATGTACTAGTGGCAGCAGCTCTGAATTACAGATAGAGGTGTGGGTGGCATGCCTGTAGCATGTTCAAGGGACGGAGAAGCAATTTACATCTAGTCATCTGTGGCTTGCTGATGAAGGATGAAAAGTTGCCCCTGTAGGCACTTTACAGGGCTGGGGATGAACTTGAAACTTGAAAGAAATCATTTCTGTAACTGTAACTGAAAGCAAGGCTGTCACTTTTGGGGAACAGGTATTTTGTGTTAAGTACTGTGAGTATGGAGGTGCTGTTTTGGGGAAAAAAAAGGAAAAGTAGTTACATTCGGAAATAACATGTTATGGACAGATGGCTTGATTCCTAGAATAGGCTTAAACTGATCAGCCTTTCTTCGTAAGTTCATTGGATAATTTCTGTTCTGTGTTTTGTCAGGATGCTGATGTTCATACGCTGAGTGAATCATTAATTTCTTAACCTCATTACTGCTGAACTGTAATGAAATGAGAGTCAGTGTGGCAAGGATTTGAAGTGTAGGATTTGGAGTGCGGTAGAGCTCTACTTTGTGCACAGATACTTTTCAGTGGTGTCATTGATTTTGCTGAACAAAGGTCATGCAATTCCAAGGGGGAAAAGTTCAGTATGGCGACTGATATCCTGACCTGTGAGCTCAGTCTTAATCCGTGAGGTGACAGCCCTTCATTGACCAACATCAGCAGCAGTCAAGGGGTTAATATATAACAGCATGGGTCATTTTTGTTGATCATGTGTTGAGGATTCTTGTCAGTGTTGTTAACTTGTCCAATGAGAGAGTGTTTTTCCACAATGGTTAAGTGGAAAAATACATTACCTGTACTTCTTAGGAAATGGGATCTTAGGATTTTGACAGCTGTGGATGACAATAACAGATAAGATAAAGAGTATGTTGACATAACTTCAGTTGTGTTTTACTTCAGATATTTTACATTCATGTTTCAAAAGAAATCTGTCAGCATTGAATGTATACATTATTATTATTGAGGAATTAAAATTTAAATACATGTATGCATGTACACACGTGTGTGTACATGCTTAGACATGCATGCATGCGCACACAGGTGCGCACGCACTCACAGACACACATATACATGCATGCATGCTCACGCACGCATATATGTATAGACACACACATGAATACCTGTATGCATACATGGTTATGTATGTATATATACACACATGTATACATGCAACATGCATACTATACATACATACATTGATACATACACACATGTTGAGGTTGAGAAAGAACAAATGGAACAGAATGGAAATACAGATTACATGAACTTGAGTGATTCAAATGATACATCTCTTCATTGTGCATACTTTTGCGTATGCATAAAATATTATGGTATTGTTTATGAAAGAAATGTCATGAAAAGTTACTGGGCTATGGAGGTTGAGTTGATTTTGTGGGTGATTGTGGTTGATAATATGTCTGTCAGTTTCAGTTTCAAGGAAAAGTTAGAGCATGTGGACAGATATCACCATACCACATCTGCTGGGGGAAAAAAAAGCAGATGTTTGATCTTCGCTTAATCCATTGCACTTATCAGGGTATGAGAGACTATACTAGTTTAAAAAAAAAAAAAAAGAAAGAAAGGTAAAAAGTACAGCTTTATATTTCTGTCAAGACATGCTGAATGGAATCGGTTTCACAGAGATTACTGACATATATTTCTTCCACTTTAAATCTAAAAACAACAATAACAATTTTCTGTTTGAATAAAACTGTTCAGGGTGGGGTTGGAGCCTTGTAGTTTTCATGAAGTTTGTTTAAAAAAAACCCAAAACAGTATTAGATGATATACTGTTGCTTGTATCTTTCTGTTTTTACACAATCTGCACAGCCAAATCGAGAAAGTTTCTCACTGCTTTCGTTTGTTTGATAGAAGGAAAGTGTATGTTTGTTATATGTATATGAAATATGTGTGTGTATGTATGTATGTATTATATATATATATGTATGTATGTATTTCATTCCTAGCATCTTCTTGTATCCAGATTTAATCATCTAAGTTCTATTTTTCTGTCACGCCATAAGATGATGTATAAATTTGCAGAACTGACGGTGACTGCGTGAGTCACTTGACTAGATTTCTTTGGTGATTTTTGTTTTATGCAGCAATTAGATGAGAAGATTTCTAGGTAAAGTATATTTATTGACAATCTATAAAAAAAAATCTATTCATGAGTCAGACATGAGCTAGGTTCTTCCCAGCTTATCAGCCTTATGTGATGAAACAACCTGTGTACTACATTGTGGATTCAGCATATGTGTACATGGTGTGGTGCTGGTATAGAGGGGGGACGGTGGGGGGAGGGGGTGGGTCACTGTGCTTGCAAGTGTGACACATTGAGAGACAATTTTCTCATTAACACTTTATGATTTTGACAGTACCTTACTGAGATTTCCCTGTCACGGGCTCTGTCACTGTCGGACTGAGTCAGAGAGTACTTTGAACGAAGTGTATGCACTTGGAGATTAACTTTTTCAGTTTTGTGTGAAAAAATTGGAGTGGTGATTAGTTTATATTGTCCTTTTTTTTTTCTTTTTCTTTTTTCTTTTTTTTTACCCTTGGCTTGAAGTAGATGCTAACGTGCTGATAGCCTTGAGATGGCCTTAGTGGTTGGCAAGGCTCAAAAGTCAAAGCATCATAATATGATTTGATTTGAAGTGCATGCATATCAACATGGTCTTGCTATGACCAAGCCCCCTCTCAACGCCCCCTCTCGGCAAGGCTCAAAGTCAAAACATAATATGATTTGATTTGAAGTGCATGCATATCAACATTGTCTTGCTATGACCAAGCCCCCTCTCAACCCCCCCCCCCTCCGCCCGCCCCCCTCACCCCCCCCTGCACCCCCCTTCCCACCAGCTCCCCCCCCAGGTCCGCCCCCCCACCCCCCCTGGATTTGATTGATAATGACTGACACCATTGAAACAAACTGATATATATATATGCAGCCCACATAGCAGGTGACAGCGGAAGGTAGGGAGATCCACATATATGTAGAATAGTGATGCTGTTCAGTTAGTGAGTAGTGCAGTGTATGGTAGTGAGTAGTGTAGTGTAGGGATGGTGTTTAGAGTGAGAAGTGTTAGGGCTAGCTTCTGCCAGCAGCCTCCAGAGGGGGATCGGGGATGGTGGGGTGTGGGAGGGGAGGAGCTGTGAGTGCCACAGGCTGTTGGTGTGGTAGCTTTCTTAGTGCTGACTGGTGTGTGTGGATATTGATTTGGCCCAGGATCCCGCCACTTGTGAACACCAGGGGAGAGAAGGGGGGGTGGGAGGGTGCCCAATACACGGGGCTGTCAGCAGTAGAGCTTTGCTGCTCTTAAACTGTGTTAAAAGCCCTGGCCCTTTACTCCCCTCCGCTCCCTGTTGCCTGTTGGCTGACTGGCTGCTGGCTGCCTCCACCTCCTCCTCCTCATCCTCATCCACCACTTCCTCCTCCCAGTGTCCCTGACAGCCTTGCCCTCTGCTCTGCTTCTGGCAGTCTGTGTGCTGGAAGAAAGCAAGGTCCCGGGCACCTTTCACTGTGTCCCTCTTGCTCCGTGTGTGTCTTGCCCCTGTGCAGGTCTCTCTTTCCTCTGGGTTTCTACAGTGTCACACTGGTTGGGGTCTGTATGTATATAAGAATACCTAAGGTTGGGGTTGTAATGACACACGTGCACACACACACACACACACACACACAGTGACCTTGGGTTGGGTGAGGGATTGGATTAGGTAGGTTGAGGGATGGGGTCAGAGAGGCTAGGGTGGGGAGTTGAGGTTGGGGGAGGGGAGGGGAGGGGGGAAGGAGTCGAGGCTGGTGCTAAACTATCCCAAGCTAAGGGATTTATATTTGGAGTCACAGGGGGGAAGTTCTTTTTTTTTTTTTTTTTTGTCCCAAAACAGCAGCCTGGCATATCTGGTGTGTTGCATTCATGTGCACGGTGACAGGCTTGATATTACATCCTGGATGAAATCTGACCTTCTGGATATTATTGCATTGATAAAGTAATAACTGTGGACATTCCATATCTGTATTGTTTGGATCCACATCATATTTCTTCCACTTATATTTATGTGTGTGTGTATTCCTCTTTCTGTGTGTGTGTGTGTGTGTGTGTGTGTGTGCATGTGTGTGTATGTGTATGTGTGACGTTTGCTATATGTCTGACAAATGTGTTATTGTAAACAGTAAAGGGCTGTGGGAGGTATAACTGTACAACTGTTATTTTATTCATACTCTTACCACGGACTGTTAAATGTTAGCTGTTTTCATTTTATCATGTTTTCATTTCCATTTTATGTTTGCATTTTATCATCATGTTTTCATTTCTTCACATGGATTGATGGAGAGCTGCTGTTAGTAGATCAGTCCCCCAGCACCTGACTGGCAGTTTTGATCGTGACAGACTGTCAGTGATGATGGAGGATGTCTGTCAGTGTTGATTAAGACGGACTAACTGTCAATGTTGATAATACAGTCTTTCAGTGTTGATGCAGACAGTGTTGATGGAGACTGTAAGTGTTGATGCTGACTGTCAGTGTTGATGAAGACCATCTTTGTCGATGAAGACTGCCTGTCAGTGTTGATTGAGACTGTCAGTGTTGATTAAGAGAGTCTGTGTTGATGGCGATTGTCAGTGTTGATGAAGACTGTCTCTCATTGTTGATGCAGACTGTCATTGTTCATGGAGACTGTGTTAATGTTGACTAGCACTAGCGGTGTTGATGAAGATTGTTGAAAACTGTCAGTGTTGATGTATTATGACAGTGTTCATGAAGACTGATAGTGTTGAAGAAGGCAGTCTGTCTGTATTGATGGAGACTGTCAGTGTTGATGGAGCTGTCTGTGTTGATAGAGACTGTGTTGAAGACTTGCAGTGTTGATGGAGACTGTTTAAGACTGTCAGTGTTGATGAAGACAGTCAGTGTTGATGGAGACTGTTTTAAGACAGTCAGTGTTGATGGAGACTGTTGAAGACTGTCAGTGTTGATGAAGACAGTCAGTGTTGATGGAGACTGTTTTAAGACAGTCAGTGTTGATGGAGACTGTTGAAGACTGGCAGTGTTGATGGAGACTGTCAGTGTTGATGGAGACTGTTTAAGACTGGCAGTGTTGATGGAGACCTGAAGACTGGCAGTGTTGATGGAGACTAATGAAGACTGTCAGTGTTGATGGAGACTGGCAGTGTTGATGGAGATTGTGTTGAAGACTGTCAGTGTTGATGGAGATTGTCATTGTTGATGGAGACTGTGTTGATGGAGATTGTCAATGCTGATGGAGACTGTCTGTTGATGGAGACTGTGTTGACGGAGACTGTTTTGAAGATTGGCAGTGTTGATGGAGACTGACTCTGTTGAAGACTGTCAGTGTTGATGGAGACTGACTGTGTTGATGGAGACTGTTGATGGAGACTGTCAGTGTTGATGAACCTTATCTGTCAGTAATTCTGTCAGTGTTAAGATTGTCAGTGTTGTTGAAGATTGTCAGTGTTGATGAAGATTAACTGTCAGGGTTGATGAAGACTGTCAGTCAGTGTTGGTGGAGACTATCAGTATCAGTGTTGATGGTTACTGTCAGTGTTGGTGAAGACTGTCAGTGTTGTTAAAGATTATCTGTCAGTGTTGATGAAGACTGTCAGTGTTGGTGGAGACTGTCAGTGTTAATAAAGACTGTTAGTGTCAGTGTTGATGGAGACTGTGTTATTGGAAACTGCCTGACAGTAATGATGCAGACTGTAAGTAATGATGGAGACTGTCTGTCAGTTCATGAAGACTGTCATTGTTGATGGAGACCGTCTGTCAGTTCATGAAGTCTGTCATTGTCGATGGAGACTGTTGGTGTTACGGAGACACTCAGTGATGATGGAGGCTGTCAATGTTGATGGAGACTGTCTGTTAGTTGATGAAGACTGTCAGTGTCGGTGAAGACTGATAGTGTGGTTGAAAACTGTCAGTGTTGATGCAGACTTTCAGTTGATGAAGACACAGTGTTGATGGAGACTATTAGTTGATGAAGACACTGTGTTGATAGAGACTGTCTGTCAGTTGATGAAGACTGTCAGTTTTGGTGGAGACTTATTATAGTTGAAAACTGTCAGTGTTGATGCAGACTGTTAGTTGATGAAGACTCACTGTTGATGGAGACTTTCCTTGTTGATGGAGACTGTCTGTCAGGTGATGAAGACAGTCAATTTCGGTGGAGACTGTTATTATAGTTGAAAACTGTCAGTGTTGATGCAGACTGTTAGTTGATGAAGACTAAGTGCTGATGGAGACTATCGGTGTTGATGGATACTGTCATTTGATAAAGACTGTCGGTGTTGGTGGAGACTGTTAGTGTAGTTAAAAACTGTCAGTGTTGATGTAGATTTGTGTTGATGGAGACTGTCAGTGTTGATGGATACTGTCTGTCAGTGTCAGTGTTGATGAAAACTGTCAGTGTGGATGGAGACTGTTGTCTGTGTTGAAGAAGACTAACTGTGTTGATGGAGACTGTCTGTGCTGATGGAAATTGTCAGTGTTGTGTCTTTTAGTGTTGATGGAGACTGTCAGTGTTGTGTCTGTCAGTGTTGATGGAGACTGTGTCAGTGTTGATTGAGACTGGCAGTTGATGAAGACAGTCTTACAGCCAGTAATATTGATCAGGAGCTGGCAGGTCAGTGCTTTCTGGGCTTGTGCTTTTGGATTAGCCCCCTTGACTGCTGATGATGAGTATGCTCATCAGTGAAGAGCTGTTGCCTCACTGAGACAAGATACGGGATACAGGCCAGGTTGTCAGTCATCATTTTTTCTTGTCCGGATGTCTTTCTCTTGGGACTGCATCATCAGTTTTGTTCAGCAAAATCAGTTACTCTGCTTCAAAGTACACTAGAAAGTAGCTTCTGCACTTCAAATTGATGCCACACTGATTTTAATTTCACCAAGGCTCAGCAAGCAAGACGTTAATGGGTTGGAGGTGTGGCTTAATAGGGTGGAGGAAGAACACCTCTCTTTCTCTTTTTTCCGTCTTTTTTTTTCTTCTTATCTACAGTTTTATTGTACTTGATTCCATCATAACAACAAGCTTGCATAATATATGCATGGACATGTGCATGCATGCACGCACAAGCACAAACACTTAAACACAAGCTGTTTTTTGGTTGTAACTGCATAATTGACTCATGTTTTTATTTAAACTTTGTTGATGTATCTTAACCCCAATTTCAGCAAGACAGCTTGCGCTTGTTCTCACGTTTAGCACTATGGGTAGTACTAACGCTTGCAGAGGTCTGTCCCAGTCGTCCCTGTTATCCAGTCCGGTGTAACTTGTTTTTCGTTGTTGACATTGCATTCATCCTCCTAGCCTCAGGTTTAACAGGTTGACGATGACTGGTCTCACCAGGGAAGACTTGATCCTCCCTTGGCTCCTTGGTAACTGTAATCATTCTGGGTGGGCTCGGGTCCAAGCACACAGTGGGGCAATCCATTTTGTGCCGGCATGTGTCAGTGATGTAAACATCACCATGTGTCCTGGGATTTGTTGCTTTTTACCTGACGGGCGCAACAGCCGAGTGGCTAAAGTGTTGGACTTTCAGTCTTAGGGCCACGGGTTTGAATCCTCAGTCATGGCACCTGGTGGGTAAAGGGTGGAGATTTTTCTGATCTCCCATGTCAGATGTGCAGGCCTGCCAGTGCCTGAATGAAACCCCCTTTATGTGCATACGCATACAGAAAATCAGATACATGCATGCATGTTAAAGATCCTGCAATCCATGTCAGCATTTGGTGGGTTATAGATACAAGAACATAACCAGCATGCACCCCCACCTTTTCCTGAAAGCATAGTATGACTGCATACATTAGTGTTGCAGCTCATGAATGAAGAAGTTACTTTTCACCTCTCAAGTTCATCAGAGGAATTTGGGCAGAGAGTTGTTTTCAGTTTTGGTTTTGTGGTGTTCATGCTAATTTTAATTGTGTGTAACTATAGGTTCATGTATCTTGTTATTTGTTTCTTTTGTTATTTGTTTCTGTTACATTAAACAACTTTTGATAAGTTTGAGAGAGGATTCATTTCATCAAATACTAGATTTTTCAAATTATATAAATGTTCACAGTTAATGCACAAATTAACTTTTTTTTTTTTTTTTTTTTTTTTTAATGTTTTTTAGGTTTTATGTGAAGGCACTTAAGTCTGTTCTATCAGGTTGAATTTTATAATTCGGTTATTAAAACTATTTCATGTTTCTGAAAATTCTGGTAAAAACCAAAACAAAAACAGACTGTGGTTTAAATAATACTTTAAAATAGTTTAATGCTCTTCTTTTGGTGATTGAGGAAGAAGGAAATTATACATGTTATATCGTCACCATATTCCATTTTGGAGCATAAACTTTACTAACAAGTGCATGAAAAAATACACCCATATGTTTTGTGGAGAAAGAAAACAGTGTGTGTGTGTGTGTGGGGCGCATACGCGTGCACGTGCGCAAGTGTATGTGTGTCCTTGTCAGCTTATGACAACATAATAGTTTGCTGGTAGGTTGGTTTGCTTGTTTGGTGGTTGTCTTAAACATTGTCATTATCTCAGAGATTTCTCTTCCCGTCCTCTCCCTACCTCCTTCCTCACCACTCCTTCAACCCTCCACCACCAACCTGCTGTCTGTCTGTCTCTCTCTCTGTCTGTCTGTCTCTCTCTGTCTCTGTCTCTGTCTCTCTCTCTCTCTATTTCTCTGTCTGTGTTATGAATGCTATTGCGGATATATGGGATAAAACCCTGCCTCAGTTCTGAAAGGCTGCCAGTGACATTCTGCTTTTATCATCATTAGCTCTCCAGACATGGGGTGGAAAAGATAATTTTGCCAGTCTGAAATCACTGGTAAGAAAAACAACAACTGTAACACATGATAATTTTCTTCATATATATCACAGGCTACATAATCATAATTAATGAGATGGAAATAGGAGAAAAGTGCTTGCTTGTGCATGACTCAGACTTGTAAAACCTTTGGTTAATTGTTGCAGGGTGTGTGTGTGTGTGTGTGTGTGTGTGTGTTCATATGTCTATGTGTTTGTGTGGGTGTGGGTGTGCAGTGTAAAGGTCATGGGATTGTTTGATTCTTGGGTATGATGGTTATTTGTTGGGGTTTTTTTTTTTCCCTTTGATTTTAAAGGCATATTTATACAGTAGATCTGTAAATTTGAACTTCGATGATCTCCTCTAAAGATCTTTTACATCAGTGCTCTTGTGATTTTGTAGTGTGCATGTTGTCGTTACTGATAAGACAAATGAATCGGAGCTTGAAATGATAAGTATTATGATCACTTTTTCATGATTAAAAAATTACACTTGATATGAATTACTATTACTGTACCATCACTGTTACCTTGGGACGACCTTAAAATGTTCTCATGTAGATTTTAGACATCTGAAGTTGGAGTGGGTACTCTTTCATCTTTGGTGAACATCTTTTTGTGAATTTTAAAAAAACTTTTTTTTCTTTGTTGTCATAATGGCGAAGAGAGTTATATCACTCTATATTGGAATGGATAGAAACCTGTTTAGTTTTAGTGTGTGTCTGTGTTTCGTTTTGTTATCTTTCCCCAGAACTGGAAACAATGAGAGAAAATAATTTGTTGGGTTCAAGTTTGACAGTTGGCCCTGAGCATTTTGATGTGTCAGTTGTTAAAACTGAAATTCTGTTTGTGTGTGTGTGTGTGTGTGTGAAATGCAAAGTTGTTCAATTGTTCAATCGTTAACTTGCTCACTGGGATTGATTAATGATTGACTGATTGGCTTAAACACCCGGCGCATGGATAATGAACAGAACAAAAGTTTCCCTGCCCTAAAG
>NC_134898.1:33249935-33359935 GCF_041734735.1 Babylonia areolata
ATGTTGTTTTATGCCCAAAATGCATGTTTTGGTGTGTGTTTTTATATTGGAGGTATGTTGAATTTAGCTCTGAAAAACCACAGTAGAGGTTTGACCTTAACCTGACCCAGAATAGGTCGTCCTGGGGTGGACATTCACAGCACGCATGATGGAGAGGTGGGCATACTGCAGATCCTCTTCCTCATCAATGAGGTCAGTGAATGAGTGATCCTAGCCTGGTCTTTTGTCTGTCTCTTCATGACTTGGGCCTCTCTCTCTCTCTCTGTTTCTCTGTCTCTCTGTCTACAGTCTCTATGTGTAGTTGTCCTCCAAACTCTCTTTCTTCCTGCTTATTTGTTTATTCATTTATGTATTTATTTTTTCATTTATTTGTTTATTTATTTATGCGTCTTTGCAAAGTTATTTTGAAATAACAGAAGGGTTTTTCTTCACCTGGATTATCATAAGA
This sequence comes from Babylonia areolata, assembly GCF_041734735.1. Lineage (NCBI taxonomy): Eukaryota > Metazoa > Mollusca > Gastropoda > Neogastropoda > Buccinidae > Babylonia > Babylonia areolata. The sequence continues at coordinate 33,250,384 of NC_134898.1, forward strand.
AGATATATATATATATATATAATATGCACATATACGTGTGGACAGATAGATAGATAGATAGACAGTAGGTAGACAGATAGAAACTTAGAAAGAAAGAAAATATAGATAATGCAAAGTAATGCCTAGAACTGCTGGCACAGCTCCATAAAAAAACAACAAATATTGCGCCTGTTGTTTCAAACACAGAATTGCCACAATCAGCTTTGGTTCAGTACAACAATGTTGTTGTTTTTTTCTATCAGTTGAACAAAGAACTTTTTTTTTTCTTCACCAGACTCTGCTTCAAAATAAAATTTGCTTTGGAAAGTTCACTCAGTGCAGAGATATTTTGCAGGCATTTATTTTTTGTTTTCAATAAAACAAATTAAATGATTTTTTTTGGGAATTGAGTGGCGAATGGGAGAATAGAAATGTTTTCTTTTCCAAGGTCAGTAATGAAAGCGTGAAGGACAGCAGATAGTTTTGATTTGATTTGCATAATTTAGCTGTGGACAGTGGATAAATGGTAAACATAGTTTTTGACTTCATAATGATTAGGACAGGAAACTAAGGATTGAAATAGTTCTGTAGCAGAGGAATATTTGTGATCTAAGAAAAAAAAAAAAGGGAGGTGGTGAGGGGGTTGTTACATAAACTCATGTTGTGGGTAATACACACATGAGCCAAAAACAAACGAAAAAAACAAACAAACCCAAACAGCAACACACAAACAAACATGCACTTGTTGCAAATGAATAACTATTTATAAGTGACTTTTCATGTTGATTATATATATATATATATATATATATATATATATATATATATATATAATCTAGTTTCTTTATTCTAACATAATTTTGTGTTATTGTGATTAGTTTCCAATAGAATGCGATGGTATTTTTGATATAATTTTATGTTATTGTGATTAGTTTCCAGAAGAATTTGAATGTATTTTTATCTTAATTTTATGTTATTGTGGTTAGTTTCCAGCAGAATGAGAATGTGATGGTATTTTTAACTTCATTTTATGTTATTCTGATTAATTTCCAGCAGAATGTGATGGTATTTTTAGTTTAATTTTATTATGTTATTGTGATTATTCTCCAGCAGAATATGATGGCAATTTTGATTAAATTTTGTGTTATTGTGATTAGTTCCCAGTAGAGTGTGATAATTTTATGTTATTGTGATTAGTTTCCAATAGAATATGATGGTATTATAATTATTTAAACTTGATTTTATATATTATGTGATTAGTTTCCAGTAGAATGTGATGGTATTTTAAACTTATATTTTATTATGTTATTGTGATTAGTTTCCAGCAGAATGTGATGGTATTTTGAATTAGATTTTGTGTTACTGTGATTAGTTTCCAATATGATAATATAATCAGTGTGATAATTTTATCTTATTATGATTAGTTTCCAGCAGAATGTGATGGTATTTTAAAATCAATTTTGTGTTTTTTGATTACCGGTAGTTTCCAGCAGAATGTCATGGTATTTTTAGTTATATTTTGTGTTATCATGATTAGTTTCAAATAGAATGTGATGGTACTGTTGGCTCTACAGGGTGCCCTGGTCACAGTGTGTACTGATGACACCCTTCACTTATGGAACTACAGGCAGAAAAAGCCTGACATTGTCCACTCACTCAAGTTTCAGAGAGAAAGGTAATCTGTCGTTAAGAGAAAGGTAATCTGTTGTTAATTTTGTTTGTGGGAGAGAAAACATGGACCAGCTTAGTGACAGAGTTGTGAAGGACCTGTTGGGAGTTTTTGAATGATTGCATATATGTGTGTATATAATATGTGTGTGTGTGTGTGTGTGTCTGTGTCTGTATACACACGTGTGTGTGAGTGTGTTTGTGTGTGTGTGTGTGTACATGTTGTAATGGACAGTTATCAATCATGAGGCCAAAGTACAAACTGTCTGCATGTGTGTGTGTGTGCGTGCCTGCCCAACATGTGTGCATACATGTGTGTGTGTGTGTGTGTGTGCGTGTGCGTGATGCACTTACAGGTGTCTGTCTTCGTGTGTGCACATGTGTTTGTGTGTATCACTCTGTGTGGTATGTATGTGAGTGCGTGTGATTGTGTGCTTGAATGCAGCATGCATATGTGCATGAAAAGAAAACAGATACGCAACAACAAACCAACAAACAATGCCATGTGTACAAAATGTTTTTTTTTCTTCTGATGTTGCTCAGGATAACCTACTGTCACCTGCCTTTCCAAAGTAAGTGGCTGTACATAGGCACAGAGCGGGGCAATGTGCACATTGTCAACATTGAGTCTTTTGTCCTGTCGGGCTACGTCATCAACTGGAACAAGGCCATTGAACTGTGAGTGCTGAGTGGCTTCCTTATCCTGTCTGATCATCATCCCTGGCTGTCAACCCTCTCCTTCTGTCTGTCTGCTTATTTCTCTGTTTGTTCCAGCTGCTCTTCTTGCATTGCTGAAAATGATGTGTCATTTTTGACAAGGAGGAAGGTGGCAGAATGGTTAAGACATTTATCTCCCAGTGCATTGTCTGTGAGGGTCTGTGTTAGACTCCCGCTCTTGCCATTTCTTCTGAGTTTGACTGGAAAATCAAACTGAGCGTCTGGTCATTCAGATGAGGCGACAAAACTGACATCCTGTGTGCTGCATGCACTTGGCGCACTGGGAAAAACACACACACACAACAACAACAACAACAACACTACTGTGGCAACCTAACTGTTGTCCTCTGGTAAATTCCTGTTGAATAAATCCACTGTGATAGGTTAGCAAATATACATGCACTAATTGTCTAATATCACTCCAGGTGGAAAGACGTTAAACTGAAGACAGCAACAACAAATACGTATGCACTCAAGGCCTTACTAAGCACGCTGGGTTATGCTGCTGTCAGGCATCTGCCAAGAAGATGAGGTGAAGCATACATGGATTTGTCAGAACAAAGTAACACCTTGAGAAACTGAAACTGTTTGTTCCTACCCCCTTCCCCCCTCCTCACATTCCTACCTACCGCCTTTCTCCATGTCTGCCTCTGTCTTTTCTCTGTTTCTTCTCTCTTTGTCTTAGGTTAACAGGAACTCAGATGTATTTTAGCTCTCTATGTCAGTATACATATGCTTGTGTGGATGCACATACACACACAGATATATACACTGTAACACATGTGCAAGGGCACACGCCCTGCCAGCCATGCATCACACATGCAGTCTCACATAATCATTGATAATGTAACCAGCCGCCGTGGCGAAGTGGTTAGCATCATGGATTGACGGCTGGCAGGATGTGGGTTCGAATCCCAGCGGAGGTGGGTTTTTCCGCTCGTGGCCGGATCCTACCCAGAGTTGAGTGTGCTATGGGCTTAAATGTGGAGACTGGGACCACACAGTCAAATGTCATCCACTTCACAGATGCGTCTTTGGGTGTGTTGCTCTAATTACCTGACCAACACTGCAAGTGTATCTCTCCGGCCTGGTTAAAGCAGGGATATTATTATGACTGGAAGCGTAAAGTACAGCCTTGTCACACAGTCCCAAACCATAATGGACCTCCATTGCAACATCATCATCGTCATCCTCCTCTTCTTTCATCATCATCAATGTAAACAAAACAGTTTCAAAGTCTGTGGCCTTTCATACCCTGCTCTCATGGTGACCTCAGTTTCGATACCCCTACACACCGTGCTTGGAGTGAGTCCTGTCAATGTCTTCAGTATCGGCAGATTCATGGGGTGCTGTTGTTTGGGGGACGTGGTGGCAGTCTCTACTGTGGGAGAGATGCTCACCCAGTCTGGCTCCGCGACAAAGCCATTATTGTCGTTAGTATGGGGCTTAGTAGGTGGTGTCCTAAGTACGTTAAATCAGAACAGGCACCACTTAACACCACCGAAGTGACTCAACAGCGGTGCAGGGTCTCCTCTGGTGTGTGGCCTTCTGGTGACCAAACATCGATGGTTCCCTGCAGACTGCCGACGCTGGAACTGTGATGGACGAACCCGGGTGTGGCTATGTATGGGGGAATCTAAACGAGTGGCGTGGGAGTAATGCCACTGAAACGGTGCAGATGATGGAGCAGCAAAAAAAAAAACCCCCAAAAAACATTGATAATGGATATAATACATGTGCATGAAGGCACATGCACTCACACATGTGCATGCACTCGCACTTGTGCATGCACTCGTGCACGCGCGCGCACACACACACACACACACACACACACACACGCACACACACATACTACCCACCCCCCTCACCATTTTGTTTTTCAACACATCTCTGGGTTTTTTTTAGTTTGTTTGTTTGGACAATGATCCGGTTTGGGCATGGGATGAAATGAAAGTTTTTGGTTTTTTGTTTTTGTTTTTGTTTTTTTCAATTGTATTTCTGCCATTGAAATGTTCCCTTGTTTTCAGCGAATATCTTCCACTGCTCTTCTTCGACTGCTGAAAACAATGTGTCCTTGAGATAATTCAGAGACTTGTTCTTTCCTCTCAGATTATTTTCCTTTCTTGCTGTCTGATTGTTATCTTCTTCTTCTCATTTTTTGTTTTCTTTATTTCCTTGTTTGCAATTTTTTGAAGTGATAGTGCAGAGTCAAGCAGTGTCAGTGACAAGCCAGCCCCCTCCACTCACCCTTACACACACCTCCCCCCTCCCCCAGCCAGCCTCTCACCCCCCCCCCCCCCCCCCCCCCCCCGCTCTCCCATGTGCTTGTTATAGACCTGGAAGGTGGAGTCTTCTTTCTAGTGACTTGGCAGTTGTGGGCTGCTGTGGGGGTCCCTTTAGGTGAGAGGGCGCCTGGTTCAGGGTTCATTCTCCATGTCAAACTGACGGTGTTGTAATCTGGTGAATTTTTTGTTTTTGAGCCCACAGGCACCTTGGGTGGTTGGCGTTCTCTGTTTGTGTTCCTGTGTCTCTGTTCTCTTGTTCTCTTTCTCTCTCCCGAGCTGGTGTGTCTGCCCCAGCTGTTTGTCCATTGTAGGCCATGTGTTTCTGTGTTGTATTGATTCCCTACTACGATATTGGTGACACTTGTGTACTGCGAGTTACATATCCTAAAGGACAAATAAACACCCCACCCCCACCCCCCCACCTCCTTCCCACTCTCAAACAAAATATAATTTGTGTGTGTGTGTGAAACTGCAAAGGAACGAAGGGATTGTGTACTTTTCATGGATAGAACGTCACAAATACAATGTTATCTTTCTTCCATTTATACTGAACTGTTTGGATGCCACACCAAAGGAAGCGTATAATAACGTAAGAAGACATCAGTCAGTGAAGAAGACTGTCAATAAAACTTTATTTATTTGCTTATTTGTTTTCAATGTCACCTTTTTATCAGAAAACGTGTCAACAATTTCTCTTTTAGAGATATGAAAATATTCTTGTGTTGTGTGTCCTGTATCTTGTGTAGGACTGTGAATGAGTGTGACCTGTTCCCATGAGAAGAATACTAACGGATGTTTCAGATGTCGCAAAACTCACCCTGGCCCCGTGGTTCATCTGAGTGATAACCCAGTGGACACAAACAAGGTAAAAACTTCTGTACTTAAGTGATTTGTCGCTTCTGTTAGTGTTAGGGTTCAAAGTCAAAACCAAAACAAGGAAAAGCAGAGCTATCAAAACATCCAGAAGACCCAGTGGAGTAGGACAGATTGTAATATTTAAACAGGTTGAGGTGAATTTATAGTAAGCTGTGTATAGAAAATGGAGGAGAAAGAAGGGATTTTGATGATGATGGTGATGATGATGTGGGCCTGTTTACTCCTATGATTTCAGCATAGTTTCTGCGATTTGGCGCTCTAAACTATGCTACTTCGATAGAAGAATAAAAGCTGTGCTGAAACTTACAGTCCTACATTTTTGAGATATTTGTGTGAATTACTGTCATTAGATGACATCTATTTCTTTTCTGGCTGTTTTCCAAGAAAGGAAAAGACAAGGCAGTTCACTGGCAGTCATACCTGCCAACCCTTTCATTTTTGGCAGAATCTATTATGTTCAGTTGCACTTGATTCCATGCTTCTGCCTACCCGTCCCCCCAAAAAAACAAACAACCCCCCCCCAGAAAAAAACCTAAAAAAAAAAAATAAAAAATCTGCTTGAGAAAACAAGAAAATGACACCTTTTGAAAAGCCCAAGAGGTTTTGTAAATTTGGGGAGAAAATTGGGAAGGAGAAGAGGAGGGCAGGTAGACTATTTGATGTTACCAACCATGACTGTTGTGGTGCTACTGCTTGTATGTATCTAATGACAAAATTGGAAGAAAATTACTGCCGCCTTCTTGACGTCATCCATCCTGATGATGACTGGCCTGTTGTATTGTATAGTATTATTGTATTGTATTACTCTTTTTGTCACAACAGATATCTCTGTGTGAAATTTGGGCTGCCCTCCCTAGGGAGAGTGCGTCGCTACACTGAGAGCACCACCCATTTTTTTGTACTTTTTCCTGCCTGCAGTTTTTTTATGTTTTCCTGTCGAAGTATATTTTTCTACAGAGTTTTGCCAGGGACAACCCTTTTGTTGCCGTGGGTTCTTTTTCGTATGCTAAGTGCATGCAGCACACGAGACCTTGGTTTATCATCTCATTCGGATGAGTTAAATTTCTTCTTTGGTCTTTATTTTGATCCAGCAAACACTTTGGCCAAACATTACACTTTGCTTGGAACTGAAAATGAAATATTTCAGTGAAATCAAATTTTTTATCTCAGCAAGTGTGCCTTGAATGAAAAACACCAGCAAAACATGATTCACTCCAGATCAGGAGTACTGAAGTACCCACAGCCCAGTGTGTGTGTGTATGTGTGTGTTTGTGTGTGTGTGTGTGTGTACCCCACACACTTTTCACTCTCAACATATTTTTGACAGGAAACAAGACACACACACACACACACACACACACACACACACACACACACACAAACACATTCGAACACCATGTGTCCACACAACATGGGTTGAACTAAAGCACATGAAACTTACTCAGAACATGAAAGTTATGATATTAAACAAAGCAGCTTGATTTATCACACACACACACACACACACACACACACACACACACAAATCAAATAACTTATTTTGGTGGACATGTTGTGTAAGTGCAGTGTGGTGATGTTTGGTATGTTGTTGACTTTGTTCCAGCTTTTGATTGGCTTTGAGTCTGGTGCCATTGTCATGTGGGATCTGAGGAATAAATTTGCTGAGTACCGCTACAACTCTCCAGAGGTGAGTGGTGACATACCATCCCCTTTAATTTCTCCAACCTCCACATTTTTTTTTTTAATTTAGTTTAATTTTATAGATAATTTATTTCAAATACAAAGCTAAAAAAAAAAAAAAAAAAAAAGCTGAGATTTGTAGTTATTCCCATTTCACAATGAATTTAGACACATGATTTTTTTTTTTTTTTTTTTTTTTTTTTTTAATTGAGTAATTCGATTTTGCACCCCCATGATTTATTCCTGTGTAGGTGCAACTTAATTATGGTCCAGAAACTGATTGGTGTCCCAGTTTTTATGACATGCTTGATGAAAAGTAAATTATTATATAACTTCACACACTTGTGCACACATGCATGCACACATATACACACTCAAACACACACACACACATAACACGTATACACATACACAGTCATACACACACCTACACACCCAACTCCACTCGCGCGCGCACACACACACACACACACACATTTCGACAAACACATGTGAGACTTACATGCTGGTGATACGGATTAATTGTTATTTTGTTTATAGATTAATTGTTACTTTGTTTAGGACTTAAGCAGCATTCTCTCTCTCTCTCTCTCTCTCTCTCTCTCTCTCTCTCCTTCTCACCTCCCCTCCCCCCCCTCTCACACACATATATGCACATACACACATGTACTCACAGTCATACACACAGATACACACACACATTCACCTCCACAAACAACACACACACACACACACACATTCACCTCCACAAACAACACACACACACACACACGCACACTACGACCGACATATGTGAGACTTACATGCAGGTTTTATGGATTAATTTGTAAACACACAAAATAAGAGGTATTGTGGATGGATTGTAAACACACACACACACACACACACATACAGACAGTTGTCTATTGATTGTCACTGTCCCCCTCCTCGTCCGCTCTGCCTTCCACACCTCAATATTATTCCCTGGTCCCCATCATTCTTCTTACCCTGATTCATTTATTTGTTTATAAAACAAAAAACAAACATTGTTAGTCTAATTGATCAGTTAAGGTTGACAAACAAAAGTTTTTCCTCATTAGCGACGAGAGCTGATTACTGGGACTTAAAAAACAAGCTGCTTGATTGCTGATTACTTGGACACTGTACAAAAAAAAAGAAAAAAAAAAAGAAAAAAATGCTGCTGGATTTACTGTGCAAATGCCGGGAACCTCAGTCTCATCTTGTGTGTGTGTGTGTGTGTTGCTTGCACAATGTGTACACCAATTTCAGCCACTCTCTGAACATCAACAGAACATCTGTTTCAGATAAGGGAAGAAAATCAAGTAAAATGACCAAATGAAGGACTGATAGCTTTCTTTGAGGAGCAGTTTCATGCATAGAAGCATGCTGGGTTACATATTTTATGTTTTGGAGCTGTCTGATTCAAGGACTGAAGTTGTGGACGTGAACAGCAGCTTGTATTTCTTTTTATCACAATAGATTATTTCACTGTGTGAAATCTGGCCTACTCTCCACAGAGAGAGAGAGTGTTGCCACAGTGCAGTACCACCCATGCTTAAAAAAAAAAAATCTGCAAGTGTATTTGCTTTACTATCAAAGATTTTAAAAAGATTTTGCCAGAGACAACCTAGGATTTTGCCAGGGACAACCCTTTTGTTGCCGTTTGTTCTTTCATATGTGCTGAGTGCATGCTACACATGTGACCTCAGTTTATCATCTCATCCGAAAGACTAACACCCAGACCACCACTCAGGGTCTAGTTGAAGGGGTGGTTGGTGGTGGGGGTTGGGGGGGGAGCGAGTTAGAGAAATCTCGGTCCATATATGGGACTTGAATCATCGGACACTGGCTTCCGAATTGGTGGCATTACCACCAGGCACCGCTCCACTGAATAATATTGTCATGTTTTGTGATGAGTCAGGTAGAAGCCACATGACGAGATAAGGTGTTATGTGTGTGTATGTGCTAGTTCTCTGTCATGGTCTGCGCAATCTCAGTCTGAAGCTGTGGAGATCGCTGTTTGGACTTGGGGTGCAGGCAAGATTTCTCTTTCTCTCTGTGAAGGGGGGAGGGTGGAGAGTGTGTCTGACAGTGTGTATGTGTGTGTTCCATGTCTTCTTTTGTTTGATGTTTATCCACAATTGTGATTTCGGACAAAAGTCTACCTCCTCCCCTTCGCCGCCCCACCCTCATCAAATCACTCCCTTCCCCCTCCCTCTTTCCTCAGTTTGCACCCCCCATCCCAACCAGAAAAACAAAACATCAAAACAAAACAAAACCAAAAACTAAAAAAAAATCAGTAGATTTTACATTTTAAGAGAGAGAGAGTGTGTGTGAAACCACCATACTGATGTGATAATGATATTTTCTCAGAAACTGCTCTCAACACACTGATAAGTATCTGTGATGAAAAACTGTAATGAAAATTTTTGTTCCTGTCAAAGTGGAATTGATATTGTTGTTTATCAAACAAGAACTTTCAGTCAGTGTCTGATTTCTTTCCCTTGGGAAATAATGTTTTTGTTTTTTGTTGTTGTAGTTCGGGTTTTTTTTTTTTTTTTTTTTTTTTTTTTTTTTTTTTTTTTAAATAACTCCGGAATTCACAGACCCAGAGCTTACAAAGAAATTTTGAATTTGTGAAAAACTAGCCAACACTAAAATGTGCCCAGTGTCTCCCCTTATCCCTATTTGAAAGAAGTCACATCAGGTCTTTCTTATCCCCAGAGAAATTCACATGTGGTCGTATTGTTCATGTTAAAAACAAATGTGAAATATTCATTTGAAAGACGTGTATGTATTGAAGTAACTTGAAATTTGAAAAGTTACAATCCACTTCATATTGATACATCTATGAACACCTTATGTATTAATAAACTTAACAGTGTTAGCTCATAAGACACATGTAGTTGTCTAAATATTCAAAGAAAAGGAGATGTATTGAAATAATTTTTTCTTAATGACAAGTGGCAGCACATTCTGTTCATAATGGACACAAGCCTCAGGATGCACAGAGAGAGAGAGAGAGAGGGAGAGAGAGATTATCCGCATTCATGTGTGAGACTTTGATGTTGAGAGAAGAATTTTAACATTTGATTCGAAATGTGTGAAACCAAACACTTAAGGTCATGATGATAACATTTTTGTCTTGATTTGTTGAATCATTGAAAGGTTAATGGCCCGATGGCCTTTTGCAGCCACTGGGTCAGTGAATTTGTGTCCCCAGTGTCTAGGGCACAGCTTGGGAATGCTTTGCCCATTTCTCCTTTCACCCATCTAACCTCCTCCAACCAAAGCCAGGTACCCATTCATACAAAAGTGGAGAGGAAAATCAAAGTAAAGTTCCTTTTTGTGTTGAATGATAGTTGCACTTAGTACTTTCGGGCTTGCATTAGTTCTTGTGTTGAGGAAGGACAGAAACCAAACCTGTCTACGACTACTCTTTTTATAGTCCGTTTGATGAAGAGGTATTTTAAGGCTGTCAGATGTTTTAGCCATGATGTTTAGTGTTCAGGTGTGTGAACAGTGTTTCCCTCACTGCGTGTCCAAAAGGTCTGTGATTCTGCTGCCCTCGGTTGCTTGTTGGGAGTCTGCAGAACACAACCAACATGAAACCACTTTGGTGTTTTATGGTGATGGATCGTAGCAGAGCCAGTCAGTTGAATGGTTTTTGGCAAATGTATGTCATCCCATTTAGTGATTCACTGCAAGGTCTTGGTATTCTGACTGGCTCTTTAAAAGACTTTTTTTTTCTTTCTTTTTTTTTTTCAACCACTGAGGCTAATGGTTGTGGTCTGTTTTTATGTGAGTGAGTTGACTTTGTAATGGATTGTGGTCTGGTTTTGATTTTTTTGTTTCTTCCTTGGCCTCAAGGATTCAGCTGTAATTTGGAAATGGGGTGGGTTCAGAGATGAGGGGGGCCTTTCAGAAATTGATGTTCTGGGGTGGGGGAGAGGGGAGGGTAGAAGAGTTTTGTTTTACAATGAGTCAGTGGATCCTGTGGAAGGGGATGCACGTTTGACATTTGTGCTTCATGTTGTTCAGTGGAGGCTGTGACAGACAGGTCTGTGGAGAAAGGTTTTCTGACAGCAGAGCATTTTGTGTTGCCAACAATAGTGGAACTCAAAAAAAAAAAAATTTAGCTATTGATCAGTGTCTGGCTTGGATTCCAGAAAGGCGACTTGTTGTCATTTTGGCGGAACCATTTTCTATTTATAACTTGACCAATGTTTGCGATGTTTGCCCTACTGCACCCATCTGGGCTGTGAGCTTCAGGTTTTGTCTGCGTCAATGGAGCACCGCAGCAGAGATTTTGGATTTCTACACACTTTACTTTCCTGCAGTGTTATTGGAAGCACTCCCCATTTCCCCTGCTAGTTATGGTTACTTCAGTTGAGTGTTCTGTTAACTGTACATCACCTGAACTATGTTGTTTGGGAAGGAAAGAAAACTTGTGACAAAGAGAAAAGACCATGAGAGATTGATGTTCTCTGTTGGTGAACATTCATTGGAGGGACATTGTAGTTGTACATTTTGTACCATAAACAACATATGTGCACTCACACACACACACACAAACACAAGCACACGCTCTGTCTCAGTCTCTCTCTCTCCCCCTCTCTCTCTCATTCTCTCTCTTCCTCTCTTCTCTCTCTCTCTCTCTCTCTCTGTCTCTTCTAAACTGGTAGGTATGAGGACTGTCATATTTTTGCAGATGTCTTTAGATTTATTTTTCTCTTTTATCAGATGTATGATAGTCAGTCATGTCTGACTATGACCACCAGAACAGCAGAGGAGGCATCTGCAGTCTTGACTGTCTGGTCTAGAATTTGATTGTTATGGAGAGTGTCTTGCCCAAGTTAATCCCCACTCACTCTGCCAAGAGGGTTTTTGGACAGCGTTGGGATAGTTCCCAAGGCCGACTAGCCCCTAAGGCTGCAGCACTAAGAGCCAGTGCAATCATGCCTCCTAATTTCAGTAATAGTCCTTCATAAGAGACTGAATTGTAAATGACTAGTTTCCTTTTTAAAGGATGGCTGACAATGCCTTCACATTTCCTTAACAAAGCATGCAGCAGGGATGAGGCTAGGACATCCTCAGAAGTTTGTGAACACCCTGTCTGTTGGGTAGAATGGTTTCAAGTTAAAGTCATCTGAATTGGTAACAGTTTTTAAAAGAAATCACACACACACACACACACACACACACACACACACACACACACCCCACCCCCTAAACCTCTCACCCCTCCCATCAACCACCATCCACCTTCTCCCCACCCCCTTAGCCCCGCCCCAGCACCACCACCATCATGAAGACTAGACAAGAAAAAGGGGGGGGGGGGGGGGAGAAAACAAGGGGAAGATGGATTTACATACCCCTGTCCTCCTCACCCACCCTGTCATCATCAGCCCCTCTTCCATTGACTTCACACCACCAGTGTTGGCAGGAGGGGGAAAGGGGTGGGGGGGTGGGGGGGGGGGGGGGGGGGCAGGGCGCAATGGGGACACAGACAGGGGGAGACCACCACCAGTGCTGCAGGCCCAGTGGTGTTAGGAAACAAGGAGGGGGGGGGGGGGGGGGGGGGGGGCTTTGTCTATTGATTATCACCCCCCACCATCCCCCAGTCACTCCCCAAAGTGCACTCAGTCAGTTTGTCCTCCTCCTAGCTTGCTTTGCCACAGCTGGATGGGAGAGGAGGGGAAGGTGGATGGAGTGTGGGTATGTGTGTGTGTTTGGGGGTGGTGGTGGTGTGCTTGTGGAGGGGGGGGGGGGGGCAGAGAGAGAGAGAGAGAGGGATTGGGGAATGGTGGGGATGGTGGAAGGAGGGGATCAATTGCCACATCAGCTGTCTGATGGGGTGTCCTTTTATAGCTGTGATGGAAGCACCTTCAGACAGCCTGATGGCCTTGAGTGATTGGCAAGGCAAGACAGTTGAGAAAGAAACTAGGGAGGGTGGGTATGTTGGGGATGAGGGGTGGGTTTCGAGGTGGGGGGTGGGGGGGGATTGTTAGGACAAGGAATGTGTTGTTGTGGATGAGGAGGGGTTGTTTTTGTTCCTGTCCTCTTCTGTATTTTTTCCCCTGTCTCAGTGTCTGTTTGTCTTCAGATGTTTCTTTATGATAGGTTTGTGTGTGTGTGTGTGTGCGTGTGTGTAGTAGTAGTAGTAGTAGTAGTAGTCTTCAGTTTAACGTCTTCCACTTTAAGTGATATTAGTGTGTGTGTGTGTGTGTGTCCTATGTGAGGTGATTTGTGTTGTTGTTTGATTGGAGCTTGTTTAGGTCTTTTGTCAGGGCTGTGTTTTGGTGTGGGGTGGGGTTGGGGGGGCTTGTGTGTGTGTATGCATGTCTATACGAGTGTGTGCATGTACTTCATGTGTGTGTGTGTGTGTGTGCATGCTTGTACAAGTGTGTGTTAGTATAGTGCTTGTTGTGAAGAGGAAGGACTGTCAGACCTTGAGCGCACAAAGAAAGAGAGCACATAGAAAGAAGACATAAAAATTTGCAGTACACATTGAACAACAGATATAATGTTAGTGTTTGTGTGTATCTGTGTGTGTCTGTGATAATTTGTTTTGTTTAAATATGAAAGTACTTTTCAAAATCATACCCCCCCCCCAAAAAAAAAAAAAAAAAAAAATATATATATAAAATAGGCAATGAAAGTTTGAGAATATGACACCCAATGTTATTCAATCGTGTCAGTTCAAACTTCAGTGCAAATTGTGTTCCCTGTTCTCCCAAAAGGGTTGACGGAATGATAACATTGACATTTCAGACACGCTTGTTTGAGATGACTATTGGTCAGATCATATCAAAGCATTTATTGGAGTGTTTTTGTTTTGTTTTTTTTTGTTTAAAAAAAAAAAAAATTTTTTGTTTTTAACATTTTAAGAATTGCAAAAGTTTGCAGTCAAGAGATCAGTATCTGGCACACAAAAGGAGTGATTCTTGTGATGTGCATTTCCTTTTTAAAAAAATTTCCACTCCAAAACTTTTAACATATTGATCCATAATGTAATGTCTGTGGCATGTTAGAATTAGACAGATATGCATACACTTGCACGCACACACACACAAACGCACACACATATTTTGGCAACTTTACTTCCAGTCCTAGACAGCAAAAGTGTGTGTGTGTGTGTGTTTGTGTTGAACAAACAGTTTATAGCAACTTGAATCAGTTTTCTGATCTGCGTATGTATCTCCAAACATGGAGTAAAATACAAACTCCTCCTTTTTGCTGTATTTCAGTTTTGCCACAGACTTCTTAGTTTTACACAATGTGGTCTTCATTTACATGTTACAAAGCAAAGTAGCAGTAAAAGTTAAGTGTGTGTGTGTTGTACAGGCATTGAGGGCAGTTTCATGGCACCAGGAAGGCAAACAGTTCATTTGTTGTGTGTGTATGTGTTGTGCAGGCATTGAGGGCAATTTCATGGCACCAGGAAGGCAAACAGTTCATGTGTTGTGTGTGTATGTGTTGTGCAGGCATTGAGGGCGATTTCATGGCACCAGGAAGGCAAACAGTTCATGTGTTGTGTGTGTATGTGTTGTGCAGGCATTGAGGGCGATTTCATGGCACCAGGAAGGCAAACAGTTCATGTGTTGTCATTCTGATGGCAGCCTGACCACCTGGAATGTCAAGGCCCCACACAAATCGGCAAATGTCCTGCTGCCTCACGGTCAGTGTGTGGGAGTGGGTGGGTGGGTGTGTTTGTGGGGTGTGTGTGAGGTTGTGAGTGTGTGTGTGTGTGTGTGTGTGTGTGTAACTGTCAATGTGTGTGTTTGAGTGTATGTGTGTGTATGTGTGCATGTGTTGTTTCTTGTTTTAGTTTAAAAGAACCATTTACATGTGTATATTATTTATACAGCATGTGCTATAAAAAACAGGAGAAGAAAAAAGGAGGAGGCAGCTGCATGAACTACATTAAAACTCAAATGGGAGGAAAATCATAGTACAGTGATTTTTCCAAGGACACAACACCATGCTGAAATGGGACTTTGAATCCTCTGATCACTGGTGAATGCTGGATCAGAAGTTCAGCGCTTTAACTGTTCTGCTATAGTGCCTCTAAAATGGTTTCCTCACCTTGATAGTTGATATACTGTGTGCAGCTCAGATTGGAATGTAACAGGGAAGTGGAAATGGGTGTAGGAATTCAGAACATCAACACAAGTGTCACAGCACTCCTGAAAATAGTACACATGTATACAAAGCCTGTTTGTTCTTTCATGTGAAAATCTTGACAGAGGACAACTGTAGATAGTTGTGTCACAGCAACCTACTTTGAACAAGAAGTCGGCTGAGATAGTTGTGTCACAGCAACCTACTTTGAACAAGAAGTCTTAACAACTGTTCAAGGAATTTTTACAAGCAACATTAAATGTATCATTCTATTCAATGCTGTTTTCTTCTCATACATGCCAGCAAGAGCATTACTTGCTGTTGTACAAATGAGTGTTAAGCTCTCCGAAAGCTGATATCTTTATATCTTCCACAGTGCTAATGGTTGATGAAGACATTGCAGTAAAGAACTAGCACTAAAAACCCAAAGAGAACCTGGTTTATCTAATCAAACTCATGTTGTTTTTTTTCATTCCTGCCTGCCGCTTTAGTGGGCTGGTAGTTTATCACTCTGAAAATGGCTCTTATCTGCCATTTGCCCTCATTCCTTGGGTTTCTAGAGTGAAGAAAAACGTGAAATAGGTACTTGTTTATCTTGGTTCTACATTGTATTACAGAACAACGAACATGACATGTAACATACCAGTATGTATGGAATTGATGAAGCTCTTTGACTAACTTGAGTGAATGAACTTGTGTGCATCTGGTGTAGCAAAGTGAGAAGTGACGGGTGACAATTACTGTGTTACAAGTAAACAAAGGCAACAGTGCAGGCATGCAGACAGCAATATGTACAGTGAGACAGAAAACATGCCTGTACTCACAGATTGGTCACAATGTAATGTCACTATCACGTATGGAATGATGTATCCAACCACAAATTAATGTCACTGTGTCAGCATTGTAAATTGTAACCAGACAATGCAACATACAGTCCAACTCTGTTCAAGTCTGTTTTAGTGCAGCTTGTTGTCAAACGATCTGTGTGATGTTCGCACAGCAGCAGCAAAAATACATTATGTTCCAACACTTCCCGTCTTGTACAGGTGCTGTGGTGTGATTGTCACTGATGCTCACATCCTTGTCACATAAAGGTGCATCTCAAAGCAATCTTACTGATTGCAGCAAGCTGTCACTGTCATTCTACTGTTTGGTAATCGCTTGGAAGTCAGCCCTCTCATCTTCAGTCAGTTCAACCGGATCAAAATCAGACATGAGAATTCTTGTCAGAAAACACCTTCCTCTTCAATTGCACACAGTTTTAAGTGAGACGGAAACGCTTCCTACTATGCATGGTGAAAATACTATTTAAACACAGAAAAAGCCATGGCTACTTTCCCATGGGAAGGGGACAAAGTGTTTTTAGTATATGTCAATGCGCCTTGTCTGTGGCGCTTACTGTAAGCACATTTGGCCTGTACTGATCCACCCGCAAAAGCGGTGGGCCAGAAGGAAAAAGGGGGACAGGTTGTCCCACAAAAGTGGAGCAGCAGTAACCGAGGAAAGCAAACATTTAGAGATGACCAGTTATGGAAGAGTGAAAAAGTGCAGATTTTTTTTTTTTTTCTTTTTCTTTTTGTGTCGTATTGGAACATGTTACGCATGAGTGTGTTTTTTGTTGTTTTTTTCTTTTTTCACCTGAACAGCCCGCCTCAATGCTGAAGGAAAGCCTGACCCGTGCAAACCCATCACAAAAGTGGCCTGGAAGACTGTTCGGAATGGGTAAGTTTGTTTGCCGTTCACATGAATTTGGTGGGAAGGAAAATAGATCTTGACCTCTTGACTTCTGAACTTGGTGAAATGAGTTCATGTGGCATGAGATTTGAAGTGGAACTACTGCTTTTTTTGTTTGTTGTCGTTGTACTTATCATTGTTGTCATTGATTTTGCTGAACTAAAGTGATGCTGTTCCAAGAGGAAGAAATCCCACGTAAAAAAGACAAAAAAAGACATCCTTATCTGTAAACTTGGTCTTCTTATCGCAGTGGGATGACAGCAGCAGTTAAGAGATTAAATGACCTGGAAAAGAGTTGCATGCGAAATAAAGTTGTGTTACTGTGGTACACTGAAGATGTGTTGCTATGATGCACCATGGTGTGTTACTGTGATACACCACCAAGTTGTGTTGCTGTGGTATACCATGAAGGTGTGTTCCTGTGATACACTGTGAAGGTGTGTTGCTGTGACACACTATGAATGTGTGTTGTTGTGGTACACTGAAGTTGTGTTGCTGGGACACACTTTGAAGGTGTGTTGTGGAACACTGAAGATGTGTTGATAGTGACACACTATGAAAGTGTGTTGTGATACACTTTGAAGGTGTGTTGCTGTGGTACTTTTTGAAGATGTGTTGCTGTGACACACTGTGAATGTGTGATGCTTTGATACACTGTGAAGATGTGTTCCTGTGACACACTGTTAAGGTGTGATGCTGTGATATTATGAAGGTGTGTTGCTGTGATACACTGTGAAGGTGTATTGCTGTGATACACTATGAAGGTGTTTTGCTGTAATACACTGCGAAGGTGTGTTGCTGTGATACATTGTGAAGGTATGTTGCTGTAATACACTGTGAAAGTGTGTTGCTGTAATGCACTACAAAGGTGTGCTGCTGTGGTGCACTGCAAAGGTGTGTTGCTGTGATGCACTACAAAGGTGTGTTGCTGTGATGCACTGCAAAGGTGTGTTGCTGTGATGCACTACAAAGGTGTGTTGCTGTGATGCACTACAAAGGTGTGTTGCTGTAATGCACTACAAAGGTGTGTTGCTGTGGTGCACTGCAAAGGTGTGTTGCTGTGATGCACTACAAAGGTGTGTTGCTGTGGTGCACTGCAAAGGTGTGTTGCTGTGATGCACTACAAAGGTGTGTTGCTGTGATGCACTACAAAGGTGTGTTGCTGTGATGCACTACAAAGGTGTGTTGCTGTGATGCACTGTGAAGGCATATTGCTGTGATGCACTGTAAAGGTGTGTTGCTGTGATGCACAAAAAAGGTGTGTTGCTGTGATATACCACAAAGGTGCGTTGCTGTGATACACTGTGAAGGTGTGTTATTGTGATGCACTGTGAAAGTGTGGTGTTGTGATTCACCACCAAGATGTGATGCAATGTACACTGTGAAGGTGTGTTGCTGTAATACACTGTGAAGGTGTGTTTCAATGATGTGCTATGGTGTGTTGCTGTGATACACAGTGAAGGTGTGTTGCTGTGATACACAGTGAAGGTGTGTTGCTGTGATACACTGTGAAGGTGTGTTACACTGTGAAGGTGTGTTACACTATGAAGGTGTGTTGCTGTAATACACTGTGAAGGTGTGTTGCTGTGATACTCTGAAGGTGTGTTGCTGTGATACACTGTGAAGGTGTGTTGCTGTGATACTCTGAAGGTGTGTTGCTGTGATACACTGTGAAGGTGTGTTGCTGTGATACACTGTGAAGGTGTGTTGCTGTGATACTCTGAAGGTGTGTTGCTGTAATACACTGTGAAGGTGTGTTGCTGTGATACTCTGAAGGTGTGTTGCTGTGATACACTGTGAAGGTGTGTTGCTGAATACACTATGAAGGTGTGTTGCTGTGATACTCTGAAGGTGTGTTGCTGTGATACACTGTGAAGGTGTGTTGCTGAATACACTATGAAGGTGTGTTGCTGTGATACTCTGAAGGTGTATTGCTGTCACACACTGTGAAGGTGTGTTGCTGTCACACACTGTGAAGGTGTGTTGCTGTAATACACTATGAAGGTGTGTTGCTGTAATACACTATGAAGGTGTGTTGCTGTAATACACTGTGAAGGTGTGTTGCTGTAATACACTATGAAGGTGTGTTGCTGTGATACACTCTGAAGGTGTGTTGCTGTGATACACTATGAAGATGTGTTGCTGTGATACACTATGAAGGTGTGTTTCTGTAATACACTGTGAAGGTGTGTTGCTGTGATGCGCTACAAATGTGTGATGCTGTGATACACTGTGCAGGTGTGTTGCTGTGATACACTGTGAAAGTGTGTTGCTGTGATGCACTATAAATGTGTGATACACTGTGAAGGTGTGCTGCTCTAATACACTGTGAATGTGTGTTAATGTGGTGCACAGTGCAAGTGTGTTGCTGTGATGCACTATAAAGGTGTGATGCTGTGATGCACTGTGCAGGTGTGATGCTTTGATACACTGAAGGTGTGTTGCTGTGGTGCACTTTGAAAGTGTGTTGCTGTGATACACCACCAAAATGTGTTGCTATGATACACTGTGAAGGTGTGTTGTTGTGATACACCACCAAGATGTGTCGCTGTGGTGTACTTTGAAAGTGTGTTGCTGTGATGCACAATGAAGGTGTGTTGTTGTGATACAAGATGAAGGTGTGTTGCTGTGATACACTATGAAGATGTGTTGCTGTGATGCACTATCAAGTTGTGTTGCTGAGATACACTATGAAGGTGTGTTGCTGTGATAAAAGATGAATGTGTGTTTCTGTTGTACACTTTTTTTTTCTCAAGGCCTGACTAAGCGCGTTGGGTTACGCTGCTGGTCAGGCATCTGCTTGGCAGATGTGGTGTAGCGTATATGGATTTGACCGAACGGCTCCTTGAGCTACTGATACTGATACTGATACACTATGAAGGTGTGTTGCTGTGAGTGTGATGCACTATGAAGGTGTGTTGCTGAGATACAAGATGGTGTGTTGCTGTGATACAAGATGAAGGTGTGTTGCTGAGATACACTATGAAGGTGTGTTGCTGTGATGCACTATCAGGTTGTGTTGCTGAGATACACTATGAAGATGTGTTGCTGTGATACACCACCCGGTGTGTTGCTGTGATGTGCTATGAAGATGTGTTGCTGTGATACACCACCAAGGTTTGTTGCTGTGATACACCACCAAGGTGTGTTGCTGTGATGCACTATGAAGATGTGTTGCTGTGATACACCACCAAGGTGTGTTGCTGTGATGCACTATGAAGATGTGTTGCTGTGATACACCACCTGGGTGTGTTGCTGTGATGCACTATGAAGATGTGTTGCTGTGATACACCACCTGTGACACACAATGAAATTGTATTGTTGTGACTCAATGAAAGTGTGTTGTTGTGATGTAATATAAAGGCGTGTTGTTGCAATGCACATTAAAGGTGTCATTTTGACACACTGTAAGGGTGTGTTGCTGTGGTACACACTATGAAGTTGTGTTGCTGAAGATGGGGTGGTCTGTTTCAGAGAGGACATGGTGATATTCTCCGGGGGGATGTCGTACGAGCGGGCGGGTCGCACACCCAGCATCACTGTGATGACAGGCAAAAGCACCACAGTGCTTGAGATGGAGCACAATGTCATCGACTTTGTGGTGCTCTGTGAGACACCCTGGAGCCATGGTAGGTGCTTTGATTGTATTATGGTCTATAGTTTTACATTGATATGAATTTAATGTGGACTGAAACAGACTTGGGTGGAGCTGGTCTTGACTGTGTGCTGCCCTGTGAGACACCCTGGTGCCTTGGAAGGTTCTGAAACATGCCCTTTCTATAGTTTTAATTTTATATGGATGTTATGTGGACTGGAACAGACCTGGGTGGAACTGGTCTTGACTTTGTGGTGCTCTGTGAGAGGACCTGGTGTTGTGGTTGGTGCTCATTCATACCTGGGGTCAGCTGGTCTTTTTACTTTATTTTCAATACTTTTGGTGTCGTTAGATTTTTAGAAAGACTTTTGGATGTTTTTTTAATTGATTAAAATTTTACGTGGACTTGAAACAGACCTTGGTGAACTGGTACTTTTACGTTATTTTCATTAGTTTTAATTGGTAATTTGAATTTTGGCAACAGGCATGGTGCTGTATTGTGTGTTGATGTGGAGTGACATCACCATGTGTCGGTGCTAGTAGGCATGGTGCTGTGTTTTGTGTTGATGTGATGTCGCAGTGTGTCAGTGCTAACAGGCATGGCACTGTGTTGATGTGGAGTAACGTCACCATTTGTCAGTTCTTACAGTTGTGGTGCTGTGTTTCAGATCTGCAGGATCCTTACGCCATCGTAGTGTTATTGCAGAACGACTTGGTGGTTGTTGACCTGACCTCCCCAGGGTGAGTGACCACACCTGCCATTATCTGGTTGCTTTTCTTGTGGGTGGTAGTGGTGTTTTTTGTTCTTTTTGTTTTTTTCAGTGCAACGTGTTCACACTTTTATCACATCATGTGTTGGATTGTCATAGTTCTCAAACAGTGTGTGGCAAGGGAGTATGTCAGGAGATCATGTTTGTAAACATTACAGACTGTGTTCAATCTGATGCACATCTGATAAGAGACTGAGCAGTGAAATCGAAGAATGAAAAAAAAAAAAACCGGATTGCTGGGCAGTTTGAGAAAAAGAAAAAAACTGAAGGGATGGGGAATCTGAACTAAAAAAAAAAATGTGTTAAGGAAGTTCTTGTTGCGCTGGTCTGGGGATAGCAAGGACATGTGGCTGGGAGGAAAGGGAGTGTGGAGAGGGCATTCTTTGTAACTGTCATGGGGTGGTAAAAAAGGGGGGGCGTGAGGTAGGGCATTCTTTGTAACTGCCAGGGGGTGGTAAGAAGGGGGTGGGGGCATTCTTTGTAACTGTCAAGCGGTGGTAAGAAGGGGGTGGGGGGCATTCTTAGTAACTGTCAAAGGATGGTAGGAAGGGGGTGGGGGGCATTCTTTGTAACTGTCAGGGGGTGGTAAGAAGGGGGGGGGGGCATTCTTTGTAACTGTCAGGGGGTTGGTAAGAAGGGGGGAGGGACATTCTTTGTAACTGTCAAGGGGTGGTAAGAAGGGGGGAGGGACATTCTTTGTAACTGTCAGGGGGTTGGTAAGAAGGGGGGAGGGACATTCTTTGTAACTGTCAGGGGGTTGGTAAGAAGGGGGTGGAGGCATTCTTTGTAACTGTCAAGGGGTGGTAAGAAGGGGGGAGGGACATTCTTTGTAACTGTCAGGGGGTTGGTAAGAAGGGGGTGGAGGCATTCTTTGTAACTGTCAAGGGGTGGTAAGAAGGGGGGAGGGACATTCTTTGTAACTGTCAGGGGGTTGGTAAGAAGGGGTGAGGGGCATTCTTTGTAACTGTTGGGATGGTAAGAAGGGGGTGAGGGGCATTCTTTGTAACTGTTGGGATGGTAA
Source organism: Babylonia areolata (assembly GCF_041734735.1). Lineage (NCBI taxonomy): Eukaryota > Metazoa > Mollusca > Gastropoda > Neogastropoda > Buccinidae > Babylonia > Babylonia areolata. The sequence continues at coordinate 33,272,833 of NC_134898.1, forward strand.
GAAGGGGGTGAGGGGCATTCTTTGTAACTGTTGGGATGGTAAGAAGGGGGTGGAGGGCATTCTTTGTAACTGTCAGGGGATAGTAAGAAGAGGGTGGGGGGCATTCTTTGTAACTGTCAGGGGATAGTAAGAATGGGGTGGGGGGGCATTCTTTGTAACTGTCAGGGGGCGGTAAAAGGGGGTGGTGGCATTGTAACTGCCAGGGGGAGGTAAGAAGGGGAAGAGGGCATTCTTTGTAACTGTCAGGGGATAGTAAGAAGGGGGTGGGGGGTATTCTTTGTAACTGTCAGGGGATAGTAAGAAGGGGGCGGGGGGCATTCTTTGTAACTGTCAGGCGGTGGTAAGAAGGGGGGGAGGCCATTCTTTGTAACAGTCAGGGGATAGTAAGAAGGGGGTGGGGGGCATTCTTTGTAACTGTCAGGCGGTGGTAAGAAGGGGGGAGGCCATTCTTTGTAACTGTCAGTGTGTGGGAAGAAGAGGGGGAGAGAGGGCATTCTCTGTAACAGTCAGGGGTGGGAAGAAGGGTGGGGAGGGCATTCTTTGTAACAGTCAGGAGGTGGGGGATAGCATGCAGTGTAACTGCTTTTCCCCCTGCAGTTTTGTTGTCATTTTGGCCTCATGACAAAAGAAGATCTACAAAATTGATCAGTTATTTTGACATTCACTTTAGCTGAAGGTTACATGGATAATTTGAAAGTTTTGTTTTTATTATTTTGTTTTTGTGATTGTGTTTCAATGATTTGTTGTGGAACGTCAGGAATGGGTCAGGGGTTCATGACAATATTGGAAATAGAAACTTGCACTTCTTATGTCTGTCAGCTGTGACCTTTCATATGACCTTACCGAAAGGTCAGAATTGTCTTTTCATTGATAGACACCAATCCTTGCAAAATACTCCTATGCTGGTTGGACAAATTGGTTGTTAATGATACATTTACACACTGAAATTCAGTGACAGTTTTGAACTTGGAAGTATTTTCCAGGTGTTGCACAGTATTAGAAATGTTCTCTTTGTTATTTAGCAAGAAACTGTGTTGAAGTGGTTATTATTGCAGGCAGACAACTATGGACACAGTCATGTTCAAGCCCCATCAGATGTGGGATTTTTCGGCACATGGCCGGCTCCTGCCCAGGGTTGAGTGTGTTGTAGGCTCAAATGGGAAGACTGGGACCACGTTGTCAGGGTCATCCACATCATAGATGTGTCCTTGTGAGTGGTCCTTTCTGACCGACACTGCAGTGTATGTATCTCTTGGTCCAGATTGATGCTGCAAAATACTGTGAAAGGAAGCGCAGAGTACAGCCTTGTCGCATGGTCCCAGACCTGAAAATGGATCTGCAGACACCATCTTCAGTGTCATTCATCATTAGCTTGATAAAAGAACCTGAATCAGATTTTGTGCTCTTTTATGTTGTGCTTTCATGGTGACCTCAGTTTGAGTTTCCCTGTACTTCTATGCTTGTGACATTCCGTGGAAGGCTTTAGTGTTGGGAAATTCATGGTGACTGTCACTTGAGAGGTCTGTTGTATTGTTTTGTATTACATTTTCCTCATGATAGATTTCCCTGTGTGAAATTTGGGCTGCTGGAGAGCGCAGTGCCACCCTTAAAAAAATCTCTAGGTGGTATTCAGTAGTGTTGGTACTGTTTCAGCTACCCGTGCTTTGAAAACCCCTACCCCATGGACCTCCACGAATCCCCTGTCACTGCCTGTCAGTATTATGCCAACTGCCCCGTCGACCTTATTCCTGCCTTCTACTCCGTTGGCTCCCGGCAGAAGAAAACTGGATTCAGCGAAAAGGTGTGGTATTGTCCCATGTCCGCATTGTTTTGGGTGGGTTTGAAACTTTTGTGGAGCGTGTGTGTGTGTGTGTGTGTTCGATTTGAGCGTTTTTTTGAGGGTGTTTGTGATTGACTGAGAAAATCAAAACAACCCATTGACCACAAAAATGTATGGATATTTGATAACTTCTCAAAAAACAGTGTGGTGCGGTTAATATATTATCATCTTTATTGTGTCTCAAATTATTCCTTTTTATAAGATTTGATTGGCTCACATGTATCTACACACAACATGGGTCTACGTAATAACACAGTGTTTCTGTTGTCTGTGTGTCAGTGTTCGTGTGTATATGTGTTTGTAGTAGTAGTGGTAAGTAGTAGTTGTAAATGGACTGGCATTGTCCTAAGCCTTAATTTGGCTTTTAAATGCCCTCCCTATCCAAATACTGAAGTTTACTGGGTTTACGAATTGCATGTGGGCATTGTTTTCAGATTGCAAATCAACCATCAGATTCAGAAAGCATTTTTGTTTAAAATTACATATGGGCCCAGAAGATAGTTTAAAGCTGTAGTAGACAGTGGTGTTTTGAATTCAGGTGGCAGTAAGTTCCAGAGGTTAGGGACTAAAGCAGTGTTTACGCTTGTTAGCACTGAATTTTTTCGCACTTGGCTCCTTGTTTTTTTCATATACAGATAATGAAACATGAGTCAAAGTGAATATCAGTATTTTGTTGATCCTCAGTAAGATGTTTTCTTACATGTCTTCCTTTCAATGAATGTAATGGTTTGAGGACTGAATCTGTGTTTGCATTGTATCAGGTTTGGCCAGTCAAAGGGGGTCAGTGGGGAACGACCACTGTCAGCTACCCAGAGATCATGATCACAGGGTAAGTGAGAGATGACTGACCGTTCCTGTTATCATTTGGTTGTTGATGATGATATCTAAGCGTGTTGGGTTATGCTGCTGGTCATGCATCTGCTTAGCAGATGTAGTGTAGGTATATATATTTTTCTTAATATTTTGACGCCTCCTTGAGTAACTGAACAGAACCAATGATATTACTGTTGTAGAGTTTCAGTTTTTAGTAGGCATCAAAGCATGCAGACTGATCCATATATAAAAAAAACAAAACTAGTATAATAAACTGTATTTAAGTACAACAAAAGAACTAAGATAATAGACATGGAGACAAATAGTCGTGTGGCAGTTGACATTGCATGGACACCATAGTTTTACTTGTGTTTCAGTTTTTCTTTATTTCTGTGTTCATAAAGGTTTTTGTTTGTGTGAGGCGGCATCCTGTGCAGCCTTTATGCCTGGGATGGGGTGCCTTGAAAAAGATCATGCCATACCATACCGTACGTTGCTGTACTGTACCGCACTGAACGGTATCATACCAGACCATACTATACTGTACCATGCCATGCCAACCCATGCCATACCCTACCATATCAAGTGGCAGTGTCTGTCTGTGAACTGGTTTTATAGAAAAAAATATATACATATTAATTTTGTGTGTGTGTTTCAGTCATGCTGACGGATCACTCAAAGTGTGGGATGCATCTTCAGGTACGTCGTTTCTTACAAGTTACAGTCCATTTTGTCTTTTATTACTGGGGTTGAATGGTTAGGTGCAGCTAGTTTTCTGGTCACAATTGCTACAGCTTGTTAACACATGTATGTGCATGTATGCATACACATTGTGTGTACACATTGTGTGTGTGTTTGCATGTGTACACAGTGTGTTTTTGTTTGTTTTTCATGTGTTTTTGTGTGGGAATGTACATGTACACATTGTGAGTTTGTGTGTGCGTATGCATGTATACACTTCTTCGTTCGTGGGCTGCAACTCCCACGTTCACTCATATGTACACGAGTGGGCTTTTACAAAAGTACATGACCATTTTTACCCCACCATGTAGGCAGCCATGCTCAAAGTTTTCAGGGGAGGAGGTGGGGGGGTGCGTGCTGGGTATGTCCTTGTTTCTATAACCCACCGAATGATAACATAGATTACAAGATCTTTAACATGCGTATTTGATCTTCTGCTTGCATATAGACACGAAGGGGGTTTATGCACAAGCAGGTCTGCACATATGTTGACCTGGGAGATCGGAAAAATCTTCACCCTTTACCCACCAGGCGCCGTTGCTGAGATTTGAACCTGGGACCCTCAGATTGAAAGTCCAGTGCTTTAATCACTCGGCTATTGTGCCCGTCACATGTATATACATTATCATGTATATATGTTCAAGAATGCAGGGCAGCAGACCGATACAACTTTATTTTCCTGGCGACTGGAAGAGTGCACTGCTTGGCCAGCATGTTCTACCAAGAAATGATGTTAATTAATCTGTGACACCTGGTGTAATTAATCTGTGACATAATTAAATCTGTGACAACTGGGGTCTGGAAGAAAAGGCTTCATGTTCACGTCTGTGTGATCAGCTGTAAGTTGCCATCTATTGTACAATACTATCTTTCATTTGTATTTTTAATTGGAGGTGCCATAGCAGAATCGGTAAAGTGTTAGACTTCTGACCCAGTGTTTACCAGAGATGGGGTTCAAGGCCTTGTGTCAGCATTGTGATATGTCCTTGGGGAAGGCACTTTCCTTCAGTTTTGCTGGAGTGGTACCTGACTTTGGTTGGGGAAGGTTAAACCAGTGGAAGAAGAGGATTGGGCCCTACCTTTCATTGCCAAGCCCAGACAGTTGATACGAATTCACTGCCCTGAGAAGGCTATGGGACGTTTAACCTTAACTTTGATCTTAATTGGAATGGATATGGATAATGAGTGTAAACTGGATATGCTGTTTTGCTAAAATGAAGGATTTCTTTCATTGTTTTTTGTTTTTTGTTGTTGTTGTTTTTCAGTTTCTCTCCAAATTCTGTACAAATTGAAAACTGCCAAAATCTTCGACAAGCCGAAGCGGCCGACGGAGGTTCAGGACGACGATCCCTTTGCCATCCAAATCATCTTCCTGTGCCCAGAGTCACGCATGCTGTGTGTGGCAGGGGCCTCCCATGTCATGCTCTTCCGATTCTGCAAACAGGAGGTCACTCTGGAAGTCTCTGTAAGTCTACCCCTCCCCCCTTTATAGATATATATATATATATATATTTTATTTTTTTTTTTTTATTTTTTTTTTTATCTCCATGTTTATGAATGTTGGCATCAAATTGAATGATATCTGATAGGGCATAACTTGGGAAGATCTGAAGGATAAAATGTTTTTCGATAACCCAAAAAATACGTTTTTGTAATTGAAAATAGGAAAGAATGCAAACAAAAATATGTTTTCTTTTAAATTGAAAATAGGTAAGAATGCTTTGGAAAGCTTTTCTTATGAAACAGCTTATGTGAAGAAACAGTTCATAATTATGAACAGAACCACCGTTTGTTAGCATAGACTGCAGACAGCAACAGATAGGCATGCATCAGCCTTGGGGAAGCTGTGGAGATGCACTCTGGGTGGTGATCAAGTGTGGCTGGACAGGCCTGTGTGGAGTGACTGTCCTTTCCACACTGCACACAGGGGAAATCTGACGCTGGTCTCTCTGTCTGGCTGTGGGCCTTTCTCCTCAGTCTCCTTGCCTCTGAACACTGGGCAAGTGTCTCTTCAAACCTGGAGAGGTCTTTCTACACTGTCTGCCTTGAAGCTAATTGTCCTGTGGCTACACCTTCCCAGGTTTTCAGGTTGAGGTTCAAGGTCTTCAGATCTCTCTTGCAGATGTCTTTATTGTGTAGTTGGGTCTGCCTGTGGGACATTTTCCCTGTGCCAGGAGATCTTTGGGGATTCAGCTGTCATCTACTCATATCTAAGTGACTGAGCCAGCGGATGCTTCTCTGTTTCACAGCATGGTGTATGTGCTGGGGATTCCAGCTGTCTTCAGAATGGTATTGTGTGGAACTTTGTCCAGGATGCATTGGAGGCAGTGCGTGTGGAAGGTGTTGAGCTTTGGTCCCTGTTGGGCATGCAGGGTCCAGGACTGGCTGCTGTAAAGGAGGGGAGCTTATGAAGCAGGTCTGAAGACCTGGATTTTGGTGTGCACCTTCCTGGTGTGAGCGCACACCTTTCACTAAAACTGTGCATAGATGCAGTCAGCAGTGTTCTCATTGATGCAGTCAGCAATGTTCTCATTGTTTGCAACCTATCTGTTGAAACATTCAACAGTGTTTTGTTTGCAACCTATCTGTTGAAACAGTCAGCAATGTTCTCATTGTATGCAACCTATCTGTAGAACATTTTTAAAGTTTAACTTTTAAGGCCACTTTTGATTTTAAAAGATGCAGGTTTATTTAACTGTGTGCTGTGTATGTGTAAAATGCGACTTCTACGTTTATCGTTCTTGGCTTTCACCCAGTCCTTATGATCGAGGAATTAACTTTCCAGTGGTCATGTTTGCAGCTGAAACTGAACTTGTTATTGCCCATTTTAACTTTAGTGAGCAAGAGTAAATGTGTGTGTGTGTGCGTGTGCGTGTGCGTGTGTGTGTGTGTGTGTTGCAGAGTTTGGAGTTTTCCATAGTGTATGAGATCTTTGACGAGATGGAGTCCCCGGACTTTGAGTACCCCACCACGTTACCCCGGCCCAGCCTGGCGGTGACCAACGAGTACAACAGCAGCATGGGGTCCTACTCCTCCAGCACCTCTGACAATGCCAAGGTAGGTGTGGGTTTCACTACGCTCGTAGAGTGGTGATAATTGAAGACAGGTCTAGGTGAGTGTGGCTTTCACTGTGCTCATGGTGACAATTGAATATACGCCAAGGTGGGTGTGGCATAGTTCATAGAATGGTGACGATTGAATATAGGCCAAGATGGGTGTGGCATAGCTCATCAAATGGTGATGATTGAAGATAGGCCAGGGTGGGTGTGGCATAGCTCATCAAATGGTGATGATTGAAGATAGGCCAGGGTGGGTGTGGCATAGCTCATAGAATGGTGATGATTGAAGATAGGCCAGGGTGGGTGTGGCATAGCTCATGGAATGGTGATGATTGAAGATAGGCCAGGGTGGGTGTGGCATAGCTCATAGAATGGTGATGATTGAAGATAGGCCAGGGTGTGTGTGCAAATAGTGATGATTGAAGATAGGCCAGGGTGGGTGTGGCATAGCTCATAGAATGGTGATGATTGAAGATAGGCCAGGGTGGGTGTGGCATAGCTCATGGAATGGCGACGATTGAAGATAGGCCAGGGTGGGTGTGGCATAGCTCATGGAATGGTGATGATTGAAGATAGGCCAGGGTGTGTGTGGCATAGCTCAGAATAGTGATGATTGAAGATAGGCCAGGGTGTGTGTGGCATAGCTCATGGAATGGTGATGATTGAAGATAGGCCAGGGTGGGTGTGGCATAGCTCATAGAAGTGTGATGATTGCAAATAGGCCAGGGTGGGTGTGGCATAGCTCATCAAATGGTGATGATCGAAGATAGGCCAAGATGGGTGTGGCATAGCTCATGGAATGTTGACGATTGAAGATAGGCTAAGGTGGGTGTGGCAAGGCTCATGGAATGGTGATGATTGAAGATAGGCTAAGGTGGGTGTGGCTTTCACTGTGTTCAAAGAGTGATGAAGTTTCAACATGGAATGTGTCGTTACTACCAATTCCACCAGGGACACAAGGAATTTGGGGAGGCATAGTACATAAAAAGCATAAACATGAGTTTGAAAACATTTACAAACACAAATGCAGGAAGAATTTGCTATGTTTATATGCTCAGTTCAGTTACTCGAGGCGTTACAGCATTTGGACAATTCCATAATATATGCAACACCACATCTGCTAAGCAGATGCCTGACCAGCAGCGTAACCCAACGCGGTTAGTCACGCCTTGAGGGAAAGTAAAATAAACAAAGTAAAATAAGATAGATAGATAAAGAAATAAGTGGATAAGTCAATGAATTAATGAATAAAAAAAACTTAATAGATAAAAACAGAAATAATAACACAAAACAAAATAAAAAGGAAATGAATAAACAGATAAAGAAATAGAATAGAATATAGGAGGAAAAAACTGCTATGAATAACAAAAATGGCAGTGTTAAGAAGTGCTTGTGCATGCACACACTTTCATTCACACATGAACTGCACACACACACATATGGTGACCCAGTGGTAACATGGCCACCAAGGAAGCAAGAGAATCTGAGCATACAGGAGTGAATTCCACACTTGCCAGAATTTTCTCCCTCTCCATTAGACCTTGAGTGACAGTTTGGATGCTAGTCATTCGAATGAGACGATACACTGAGGTCCCACATGTAGCATTCACTTAGCACAGGTAAAAGAACACATGGTAACAACAAGGTTGTTCCTGGCAAAATTCCGTAGAAAAGTCCACTTGATTAGTAACACAAACACTCTTGCAGGGAGAAAAAAGTTTTTAAAAAGGGAAAAAAAGTGGGTGTCGCTGCACTGTAGCACTGCACTCCCTCCAGGGTGGAGCAGCCAGAATTTCACACAGAAAAATCTGTCGTAACTGAAGTAATATGATGAAAATGATATAATATACTACAATACAATATAATGACAGTACAATACAAAATTTACAATACAGTACCGTAGAATACAATACAGCACAGCACAGCACATTACAATACAAAGCAATGCAGTGCAATACTGTTACAGTACTAATACAATTCTGTAGAAAAATTCACTTCGATAGGAAAACAAATAGAATTGCAGGCAGAAAAAAAAAAAAGATTTTTTATGGGTGGCGTTTACAGTGTAGCGATGCACTCTCCCCGGGAAGAGCAGCCCAAATTTCACAGAGAAAAATCTGTTATGACTTAAAGAACAATACAGTACCATATACAATACAATACTATACAATGTGTTATGATACAATACAGTACAGTACAGTACAATACAATACAATGCAACACTACCCCTTTTTCTATTTCACTGTGTTCAGACGGAACAGATGACGGCAGTGAAGGTGAGGCCCGGAGCGAGAAAGTGGGCTGCTGGCTACCAGCCAGACCTGGTGTGCATCCTGTGCTATGTGGAGGGGGAGCCACCAGGCAACATCACCGTCATGTCCCTCAACTCTTCCTACGGCCTGTGAGTTGCTCCACCCCCTGGAAGATATAGCGAAAGACAGTGTCTTTGTGCTAGAGTACAACAGTGTTTTTGTGCCGGAGTGGCAGAGGAGTTGTGTTGTTTGATGGTCATGTGAGAGACTGTGGTTGTGTCACTGTTTTCTAGTGATGGTGGTTGATGATCTGTGTGAGAGACAGGCCTTGTAACTATGTGCTGGTGATGGTGGTTGATTAACTGTGTGCTAGTGGTGGTAGTTGATGATTGTGTGAGAGACAGGCCTTGTAACTGTGTGCTAGAGGTGGTGGTTGATTAAATATGTGCTGGTGCTGCTGGTTGATGGTTGTAAGAGACAGGGGCCTTGTAACCATGTGCTGCTGGTGGTGGTGGTGGTTGATGATTGTTTTAGAGACTAGCCTTGTAACTGTGTGCTAGAGCTGGTGGTTCATTAAATATGTGCTGGTGCTGCTGCTTGATGGTTGTAAGAGACAGGGGCCTTGTAACCATGTGCTAGTGGTGGTGGTGGTGGTTGATGATTGTTTTAGAGACTAGCCTTGTAACTGTGTGCTAGAGCTGGTGGTTGATTAACTATGTGCTGGTGCTGCTTGTTGATGGTGAAATGAGACAGAGGTCTTGTAACTGTGTGCTAGTGGTGTTGATTGATTAACTGTATGTTAGTGGTGGTTTCTGATTAACTGTGTGTTAGTAGATTGGGGTTTCTTTTTTGATTCAAGAGATTTTTAAACAAAATGTATTATGTAGATATATTTATTATTTAACAAATGATTGATTTAACAATGATGTTTCAGGTTGGCATTCGGCAACGAGTCGGGGTTGGCCATTGTAGACTTTGTACAGAAAACCTGTTTGTTGAATCTTGGCACTCCTGACTTGTATGGTGAGTGAAAATTACAAGTAAAACAACAAAACAAAAAAAACCCAAACTTTTCAAGCTCAGTTGGTGTATTTGTAGTTTGGTAGTGTGTAACTCATGTGTGTGTATATGTGTATAGTTCTATTTCTGCGTGTACATGTGTGTGTGGTGTTTAACTTGAGCTTTTGCATTTTCTCAGACATTGGCTGCTTTAAATTTGTCATGCACATGACACATCCAGATGCACACGCAGACACCCTATCCCCCAGCCTACTCCCCAACGAACTCACTGAAAGAAAGAAACGCATGTGCGTGTGCTCACACACTCACATACGCACACACACTCAAACACAGACATACACCACATGCACACCACACACACACACACACACACACACACACATATGCACTCAGTTTTTCACTCGCATGCTCACTCCATAAAAGACTGTAATATTAAGACTGTAGATTTGTGTACAAAGAATATTCACTAAGAAAGGAAATACTCAGCACTTTCATGTGTATGAACCCCATTTGTATGGCACAGAAAGGCCTAACAAATTAAACCATTTTGACTTTGACTACGTAAAGGATCATTTTCATTTGTCTTCACCATCTCAGGCATCTAGTGAAGGAAACAGAAGGGACTTTTAGAATGGTAGTCATGGTAGCCAACAGACGTTTTGATAAGCATCCAGAAACATGAGAGGGACTTGGATGTGCAGGATCAATGGACCCGTACCAGAGAGCTCCCCGGTCTCCTCGCAGTAAGAAGTCCCAGTCCGAAGGTGTGAAACAGTCAGAGGAGGGGAAGTCACCCACAACTGATCTGGTAAGTTGTCCTCACAGTTGTGCAGACATTACATGATACCAGTGCCTGGTTGGTTCAGTTGTGGAGTATGATATCTTTGGTCTTAATTTGAAAATGTTGCTGCTGTGGTGAGGATCATGTAACACCAGTTAAGGAGTCTGAAATCTTTGGTCTGTATTTAAATATGTAGTTGCTGTGTGAGGATTACATAACACCAGTTACTGGTTGGTCCAGTTAAGAAGTCTGAAATCTTTGGTCTGAAGTTGTCACTGTGTGGTGATAGTAAAGCAGGAGTTATGAATTCTGTCTCTCAATCTGGTTGAGATTTTTTCGCTCTTTCTCCCAGTGCATCTGCACCCTACCCCCAGCCCTTCCTCTTTCTCTTCTTTAAACCTTGCTCTGTTGTTTTTTGTTCTTGTTGTTGTTTTTGTTTGTTTTTTTGCGCTCTGTCCCTCACCCTTTTATATATTTCATTTTTATTTTTTGATCCCTAAATGGTTAATTGGGGTACAAGCAAAATAAAACATTAAAAAAAAAAAAAAAAAAAAAACGAAAGAAAAGAAATGTTTTTCCTGTGAAACTAACGGGTGACTGTTTACTTGTGGGTGGTGTGTGGGTGTGAGTGGTTCTGAGTTTGTCTGACAGCCAACTGTGTTGTGAAACTAACAGGTGACTGCTCACTTGAAGGTGGTGTGTGTGAGTGGTACTGAGTATGTCTGACAACTAACTGTGTGTGCCAACTCTGTGTGTGTGTGTGTGTGTGTGTGTGTGCTTGTGTGCATGACGAGTATCAGTGCTGATGGCACTCTTGTTTACCTTAACCCCTTACCTCCCAAGCACCTGCTTTTTAATATCATATTTCATTTTTTACTCTGAGGGTTGGTGTCTTTTTTATATATACTTTATTGTTGTTGATATAGTTTTGGGGTTTGGTTGCTGTTGTGGTATGGCTAGTTTTTGTTTGTAGTCTGTGAAATGGATGGAATTGGGGGTGTGCTTATTTATTAATTCCACCCAGTCCCACTTTTCTCATAGTTTGCATGGTTTTCAGTTATGGTGTGGGTTGGAAAAGAGATTTGGAAGAGATTTTCATTTTATCACCCATGGCCAGCTTCAGTAAGGACAAATCCAGATAGACTACACAATATCTGCTAGGCAGATGCCTGACCAGCAGCATAGCCCAACGTGCTTCGTCAGGTCTTGAGTGCATATATATATATATATATATATATATATATGTGTGTGTGTGTGTGTGTACCTATCAGAGTGGAAATCTTCTGCTGAAACATGCCAGAGGACAACACTTATGTTGCCATGAGTTCTTTTTTCAGTGCGCCAAGTACGTGCTTCATACAGGACCTTGGTTATAGTCTCATCTGCATGACCAGACGCTCAGTTAGATTTTCTGGTCAAACTTCAGAGAAAGGGTGAGACTGGAATTTGAACCCAGACCCTCACGGACACTGTATCGGCAGATAAGCGTCTTAACCATTCTGCCACCATCATGCTTGGCCATGGCCAGTTTGTGAAATAAATAAGTTTAGTTTCCATTCATGAATTGGTTAGATTAAAACAGTTGTATTTATTAACCATCAAAAATAGTTTCCAATCAAATGAACAAGATTTATACAGCAGTAATAGCTAAGTCGAGAATATAGCAGTTTGACGATTCTGTGCACTGCTTTTGATGTGTGGGCCTAAACTGTGGTGCGTCTATTTTGTAAAGCTGCTTCTCCATGTTTTTGTTCATGTTGCTGGGTCTTATATTGTCTGGGTCAGTGAGCACTAGGCGTTGGCAAGGCTAAAAACATCAGGACAGATTGCTCATGATTTTGCCTCAAACTAGTCAAATGCCCATCTGTATTGTAACCAGAAAAGAAATGGTCAGTCGCAGATCTTCAGGTTAAAAAACAGATTGCCAGCTGCTAGATTGGGATCTTTTTTTTCTTTTTTTTTTAAATAAAGATATATGTAAAGCCAATTCATGTTGATTTTAAGACCAGCTGACCACAGAAGGCCGTTTGAAGGCTGTATGCACTTGTGTCAAAAGACAAAAAGCAGAAAAGAGAGTGAGCCATATTAAAATTGTCAGAGGAAGGTTTGAAAACTACTTGTTAAAGAGTTTTTTTCTGGCGCGGCCTCCCCTTGGGAGTTCACGCCTAGCCGCGAGTCCCCACCGCCAAGAGAGGACTTGCCACTCCCCCCTCTCCCTGCCTCGCTCTGGGACACCTCAGGAGGCGACGCTCGTACCCCTTTCCCCCTGGTCCCCTTCATGACTGTTTTACTGATACGAGAGTCGCCTCCACGATCAGCGTCTAAAGACATATCGCCGCGGTCCGTATCAGGAGGAATCATGAGCTCCAGGCCTGGGAAAGTCTCTTGCCGAGTCTCAATCCCAGCCTCATGATCCCTGCCTTTGTGGGATGGCATACAAGGCATGGTACCCGCGCTTAGGCACCCAGTGAAAATCTGACCCCCAACAGAGAAAGGAAAGACAGGATCGACTTTGAGGTAGAGAAAAACGAACGAATTGAGGGGGCCGAGTCGAATCGAGTACCCAGAATGTAAGAATACAATACAGACAAGCCGCATGCAGCAAATAGGCCGAATAAATACGCTTAATAACCAAAAAAAGCGTAAGATGAGACAGAGCGTAAACCTGACAAGATGGCGTGGAGAGCCTTGGCCAAAGGAATGATTCAGCGCTTATAGCTTTTAGAGGCATCTGATTGGCTAAGAGTGGACCAGGCAAGACGGCTCGTCTTTTTACTGTTAGCCGCACGAAATTTGGCCAAGCAGAGCAAACCGATAGGCCTAGTTTGCATCAGTTTGACATGGTACAGTATATGACACCAAACATGGAGTATAATACAAACTCCTCCTTTCTGTTCTCTCTTCTTCACCCTGCTACTCCGATAGTTTGTGTTCATGAAGCAGAAGGCAATGCATAGTACTACCTTTGTTCACGAAACAGGGCAATGCATAGTATTTGTTCATGAAACAGAAAGCAACACATAGCATTAGCTGTGTTCATGAAACGGAAGATAATACATAGTGTTAGCTTTGTTCATGAAACAGAGGGCAGTACAGAGTATTTATTCATGAAACAGAAGGCAATGCATAGCATTTGTTCTTGAAATAGAAGGCAGTTTTTGTAGTGTCAGCTTAGGTAACTTGGTGATTGTTGGTGGGTGTTTCACTCAGAGTGTGGCGTGGTTTCACTGATTTTTTTATCTGGCACATGCAGTGCTTTTCATTTCGTAACTCACCATTTTACTTGGTTGCTTCGTGTACTGTGTAAGAGTGATGTATTTTTTGTGGGTATTGGTTTAGCTTAGCTTGTGTTTATGTTTATTTTAGTTGATGTAACAGTGGAAGATATCAGTCAGACAACATTATTGGTGAGAGAATGCACAAATGTGCACAGGGCATGCATGTCCTCCGCACACACCACACACACGTGCACATGAATGCTCATGCCAGACTAAACGTCTACAAAGTATTTCCAGAGAAAACAAATTTAAGTTTTACACACACACACACACACACACACACACACACACACACAACTGAAAGACAGACAGACAGACAGATTCACATGTGAAATATATATGTGCACCAAAAACAACAAACTTCCACTGTTTCTAGTTTCCCCAGTTTTTGTGTGCCAAGTCCGTTTCTTCTGTTCTCAAAGCAGTTTGTGTGTTTTTGCTTTCTGGGTGTTTTCAGTTGCCCCCTGTTCAAAGTGCCATGACAAAGACCCCACCCCCCATCCCACCACCAAGATCCAAACATAAACGTATTCAGCCTCTCACATCTATTGAAGAGTCAAAAGTAACCCTCAGGAGAGACGACCAGGACTCCACAGCCAGTGCCTTAGATCCAACATCCCCAGCAGCCGACAGGAGAATGCCAGATGTGCCTTTGAGTGAAGATGTTGATAGGCATTCTGCACCTGTGACCCAAGAGGGTGAAGGTGCTTGTTCCAGGACTCTGAACATTACACCATCACAGGAAAACAGTGGTGATGCATGTGCTGAGACTCAGGAAGGGGATTTGGAGGTCAAGACATCGTTATGCAAAGCTCTATCCGACCAAGGTTCCGTAGCCAAAGCGGAGCAGGAGGCAGAACACCTGGACTTGAGACCGAGCCTGTCCGATTCCAACAAGGACATCAAAGACCCGGAACAGCCAGTGAAATCGGCGTCAGTTGTGTCTCGTTTCCGCATGAAATCCAGGAAACTCATCCGACAGGTAAACAGCGGCATGAAAACCGAAGACAACGGTCACTTGAAAACAGAAGAGGGAGACAAGACAGAAGAACCTTCTGTTCAGAGCAAAGAGGAAGCGGAGAGTCCTAGTGCCGTAGATGACGGCAGCCCCCAGTCTCCTGTCCAGCCGGTCACAGAAGACTCAGCTTCAGCAGACAACAAGTCCCCGGATCCTTCACAGCCCCAGCACAGCAAGAGCTTCTTCCGCAAAGTCAGCGTCAAACTCAAGTCCTCCTTTGCTCCCAAGTCCAGGACGGACAGTGAGGCGGAGACGGAGAAGAGACCGTCCTCGGAGAGAACCAAGAGCCCTCTGGAGAAAAAGGTGGAGGTGATAGACCTGACGGAAGACAGCGACAGAAAGCCCAGCGTGCGCAAAGTGTGCGTGGTAGACATGTGCAGTGCTAGAGGGGGTAGGTATCTTTCTTCAGCCTTGCCGCTTGTCTTCTGTATCGCATGCCCTCTTTTTTGTATTGTATTGCGCGGAGCTGTTTGATGCCCTCTCGTTCTCTGCATTGTGTGCTTCCTCTAACCCTCTCTCTCCCTGTGGCTGTGATGGACTGATGCCAGTGTGCAGTGTGAAGACTTGACACTTAACACTTAACCTCTGGTCTGTTGCTGCTGGACTGTTTCTCATGGTTCGGTCCATTGCATGCTGACAGTAGATGGTGTGCAGTGATGTGCTTGATAGGATCTAAACCGGGAGAAGAGGGGGTAAGGTGAAAAAGCGGTGAAGTCTGTGTGTGTGTGTGTATGTGTTTTGGTGTGTGTGTGTGTTACAATGGTAAGTATTTATAAGGGTGTGTGTGTGTGTGTGCTTTTATGCTGGAAAAGGTAAGTATAATGAGAAGTAATGGACATTAGTCACTTGCAAGAAGAAAATGTTATGATTAAATCACATCTGTAGTCTTTTAAGCTTGATGAGAATGTTTTTTGTGTTTGTGAGCGTAAACTTACGATTAAGAATTAATCTGAAGTGATTGAGGAAAAAACCTCTTGTCTTGCTTTCATGAGTTTTCTTTTTCCTTTTATTTTTTTTCTTCTAAAGCAACACACTGCAAGTGTATACTGTAGCAGAATATATGCTGAGCAGCAGTAGTGTGCAGCTCTGAATGCTTTGTTATATTGTTTGTTTGTTTGTTTTATCAAGCTGCATTGTGTTATCTGATGCTTGAACAACAAAGTGTTGCTTGTCAACATTATGCAGATTGTATCAGCAAGGCAGCACTACACTGTGTTGGTGAGAGCTCTAGTATGAATGTTTGCCTCTCTCTAACATGTCAAATAATGAAGAGGAGGAGAAACATTATCATGTGCTTGCATTGACATGTCTTTTCAGATTACTTAGTTTTGATTTATGAATGAAAGTGTAGCCATTTAGCTGGGTTTTTCCCCCCTTTTCTGATTTGTTTTTGTTTCATTCGCAGATGATATTGTCTTGGATTTATGGTCACACTGTTGATAGTTCTGGATTTTTGGCCACAATGTTGATCTGTGTTGAAGATTTCCCTTTCTTTTTCCTCTACTCCCCCCCCCCCCCCCCCCCCCCCCCCCAAAATTGCTCCCATTTACTGTACTTCAGATAGTACGGTATTCACAATTTTGTTAGAAGGTGCAGAATAAGATCTCTAGGTTGTTCAGTGAAGTGCATTATGTGTTCTGCAGTCCGTCAATTTGTTAGTATGAAAAGAACTAAGAATGTGAAATTGCAGTGAAGAATTCTCCACGCACACCCCAACCCCTCTGTCCTGGTTAGTGGAATGCAGAGTATTGTATTGTTTTACTTTTTGTCACAACAGCTTTCTTTGTGTGATGGGCTGCTGTCCCGAGGGAGAATGCCTAGCCACAGTGCGCAGCCACCCCCACTCCTTTTTTATTTCTGTCTGCCTGCAGGTGTATTTTTTTCACTATCAGTGTGGATTTTTCTACATAATTTTTCCAGGGACAACCCTTTTGTTGTGAAACGTCTTTTTACATGCGCTGAGTGCACAATGCACACAGGATCGTGTTTGATCATTTCATCCACATGACTAGCATCCAGACCAGTTCTCGTGGAGGAGGAGAAAATTCTGGCATGTCTGGGGAGATTTTCTCACTTTCTCGGGGGTCGTGTCAGCACTAGGCCACCACTCCACTTGAGGACAGGAACAGCCCACTTTGTTATCTCCCTCTAGGTACGGGGAAAGGAAGGGGGTTAAAATTTCGGGTGAAAACTGTAGTGGTCACGTAATGTGAGTGGTTCTCTTTATCTCTTGCAGGGTGAGTGCAGTGGACATTGTGCTGTGTGACCAGCTGTGTGAGAAGTTGTGTCTGGTAGTGGTTCGCCGTGACGCCGCTGTGCGCTTGTCTGTGTAGAGTGGACAGTGACTGGTTCATTTCTTTTCTGTCCTGGGTTCTAGCCTGTTACGTTTTGTTTCTCTGGCTGTTGGATCGGACATATTGGCATGTTCATATTGTGTGGATTTTGAATGTTTGTCCAGTCTTTATCTTTTTTTTTCTTTCTTTTTTTAATGTATGGATTTTTTTTGTTTGTTTTTTTGTTTTATTGCCGAGTATCGAGTATGTATTTGTATCAGTTTTTTTCCTAATCGTGGGTTTCACTTAGCTAGTAGTTTCGTGGTGACAGATTTTCTTTCCTCACCAACCGTTTTACTTTTAGTACTGTTAGCTCACCAGCTGAATTATTTCTAATATTATCCCACTATGATATGTGTGTGTGTGTGTACGCGCTAGCTTTTGTTTTGTTTTTTGTAGCATGCTAATGCATTATATTTATTTATTTCTGCTTTGTAGTTAGCTTGTACTGTTTTTGTTTTCGTTCATTTGATTTGTATCTTTTATTTCAGCAGCTGGAGTTCACGCAGTAGAGACAGCAGCTTGTTAGTACTCACTTGTGTTTATTAAATTGAATGCTTTTTGTCCTTTGCTGCTTTCTTTCTCAATCATTTCCTTTCCTTCTGTTTGCTCTGTACCTGACATTTTTTGTCACTAGATCAACGGACTGTGTTTAAGTCCGACCCCCTCCAGCGTATTCTGTCCCAGCCCCACCAGCTTAAGAGCCAAGAAACTGGAGCTGAAGCGCACAAAGTCACACGGCGTGTCGCGCATAGCCTGCAAGCTAGCCAGTGTCACGTCCATGGATGACTGGAACTATGGAGGTGCAGGCTCATGGTGTTAATGATGGTTTTCTTTTCTGTCACTTTGAGTGTTGACTGTGGGGATTTTCTTTCCCAAGCCTTTCACAACATTCTTCCATCCTTTCTTAGCCTTCAGTATTCTGTGTCATGTTTGTTGTATGAGATTCTATTGGCAGAAGCAGAACATTCTGTCTATCCATTCGTGTCCATCAATTTTCTGTGTCTCTTGTTGTATGAAGTTCGATTGGCAGAAGCACAACATTCTGTCAATGTTCGTAGCCATCAACATTCGGTGTCTCTTTTCTGAGGTACTGTCAGCAGAAGTGCTACCCTTCTTTCCCCTCCCCCATATTCTTGCAGAGGGTTTTTAGTCTTTCAGACGTTAATTGATAGTCCTGATGTATCTGCTGCATTGCACACAGCTTATACACATGCAAACACGCACAGAGGGAGATGCACAGAAAACCGATGTGCGCACATGCACACTTCCAAAATGCATGGCAAACATTTTAGATACTTCATTGCTCTGCCATAGCCAGAAATGAATTTGACAGATGGGTGTTTCTTTCCATTAGCAGTCTGTTTTTATCAACTGGCAGAGTATTTTAGGTGATGCGATGTTGATGGCTACCAGACATGTCAGCTGGACATGGCTCTGTTAGAACCCTGTACCTTTATTGTTCCTATCTGAACCAGGTGTTCTCTAAACCCTGTACCTTTATTGTTCCTATCTGAACCAGGTGTTCTCTAAACCCTGTACCTTTATTGTTCCTTTTTGAGCCAGGTGTTCTCTAACAAAGCCCTGCTGTACCTTAATTTTCCTTTCTGAGCCAGGAGTTGTGGAGGTTGTGTTGGTGTCAGAGCTGTGGCAATATATGCAGGATGTCCACTGTTCTCTGTGTTTATGGTAGAGTTCCTCATGTCTGGTGTGTTAGCTGCTTCTGGGGTTACTCTGCCAACTGTGGGTGGCTTGGGATTTAGTCAGGGGGGAAAAAAGTGGGGGATTGGGCAAAAGGTAAAAATGATGATAATAATGATAATGGACATTTATGTTGTGTGTTTTTCCAGAAAATCTGCTTGGAGCATTTCAGTTTTTGTACCCCCTCCTTCTCTTTCACCCCCTCCATATCCCCGCGCATCCTCCACCCCACCCAGAAACACATGCCACAATACACTAGCACACAGTACCTCCATTGAACAACCCCCCACTGCCTAACATCGCCATCTAGAAGACACACTCCTGCTATGTGCACACATGCACAAGTGCACAGACGCTCGCAAGCACCTTTCCACACAGCTTTCCCACAATAAAACGTGCATTTGGAGCTAGATCATACCAACACCAGTACTGGAAACTTATTGTTGTTAGAAAAGATGTTTTCAAAGCAGGCGTAAAAGAATTTAGCGAGACAAACTGTGGCAATTTTCTGGCAGTTTGTTCCACAATGAGGGAGCCGGAAAAAAACAAAAAAGTCTTGGACCCTGTTGTTTCTTCTGTACAACAGGGATTTTAATAGTCTGATATCAGAAGCAGAACGAAGGTGACAAGTTAGAATGTACACTTCAAGGTGGTCAGAGAGATAGTGAGGGCCAGAGCTTGAGTTGAGGGGACTGAAAATGTCAGAGCAGAAATCTTTTGTTCTATTCATTGTGCTTGATATGACTGCAGTTTAATCCTCTATGGACTCTTCAGATATTTTGGCATTGGTAGAGGACTGTCAAATGATCCAGAGACACCGGTCATAGTAATTGTTATTGTTCTCAATCATTGCTGGGAAAAGTCACAATCCAGTGACTTCACAACGCTGCCCATGAAGGACAAATAAAAGTATTGGAAGGAAACGAGACAACAAAATATGTTGTGATTTGTACATTTATTATACTCTCGCCCTATGGTGTGTAGGTCTCATTGCACCCTGTATGTGTGTAGGTTTCCACTGAAACTCTGTTCTTTTCCTGCACCTTCTTGTTCCAGTGTGCTATAATGTGTGTGTGTGTGTGTGTGTACATATATATATATATATATATATATATATATATATATATATATATATGTGTGTGTGTGTGTGTGTGTGTGTGTGTGTGTGTGTTGTTCATCACTTTTGATACTATTATCCTGCTGCTTACATCTCACTTGGCCTGTGCATGGGTGTGTGCGTGTATGCAAGCCCCCTTGTGTGTATATTTGTGTGTGTGTGTGTGTGTGTGTGCAAAACATTGTTATTAGTTGGAGTGTGTGTGTGTGTGTGTGTGTGTGTGTGTGCAAAACATTGTTATTAGTTGGAGTGTGTGTGTGTGTGTGTGCACAAGAGAGAGAGAGAGAGACAGGGGGGAGGGGGTGAGATGAGAGAGAAGTGAGATGTAGTGCTGTTCCTTTATCTTGTATTACTTTGTCAAACCCCTTGACCTTCAACTTACAAGTTTGTTACAGTTTATATGTTCTCATGTTCCAGAAAATGGAAGTTATGTCCTCCAGTTCCTTTCTTTTGCCTCAAAAAGATTATTTTTTTAGTTAGATTTGTTTCGTTTGTTTGGCGTGTTAGAAATTTAATTCATGGTAGCAACTCAGAGGCCTTGTTTCCTGTGCATGTGTCTGAATTCAAAACCGTTATTATTTCCCCAGTGAAAATTGATGTCCTCTTGTTGTTTCCTTTGCAAGCCATAAGACAAAAAGAGTCCACCCTTGGAAATGACCCTGTTTCTCTCTGCTTTCTCCCTGTCTGTCTTTCCGTTTCTTTTTCTCTCTGTACTGGTCGTTGTCTGTAGTGTGTACTGCTGTGTGTCTTGCCTTGACTCTAGAGTCCTTGTGTTTCTAAAACTTGTTGTTCCTGCGCTTCAGTGTCTGCCTGTCTTAGTTAATATCTAGAACCCTGTCATGCATGTCTTCAGTTCATATGCCTAGATATTATGCATGCTGGAAGGAAACATTTTGTTGTTCATTTATTTTCTGAGGGGTATGGGGCGTGGGGGTGGGGTTGTCTGTTTATAATTATCTGTTGTTGATTTGTGACATGAATGTTATGCATATTATATTTCTTATGCCTTTAGTTGTGGGTTTTCTTTTTTTTATGGTACAGTAGCACACATGTTCAACAGATGTTAGTTTTCAAATACATTCTTGTGTGTTTTATATTGAATGTTATATTTCTCAATTTATAACTCTGAGAGAAAAGAGACCGTAACTATCATAAGCTGTCTGTCATTAGATATTCTGTATGAGTTGGCAGATTTCTTTTTCTTTGAATAAAATCAACCACAACAGAAATGTGAGCAGGAAATGAGTAACTGGATAATTTCAAAAGAAAATCTGTATAGTCTGCATGTAAACAGATGCATTGACCGTTTGATTATTTTTAATAGGATCATGAATAAATATATGAGGTATTTAAACACTGCCAATTATTAATGGATGAATTATGATTTGTGCACATAATGGGATTGAACTGTCCAAGATTTTATTTTTCAATCCTATAGATTGAAAATATAAGACATACTGTTTCATATATTTTAGCTGTTTAAAGGTGGGTTATTTGCAGGGGAAAACAATTTGAAAGCCCAGTGGCATGATCAAATACATGAATAACTATGAATAAGTTAGTGTGTGTGATTTTTTTTCTGCATATATACATATGTATGTGTATGTATTTAATCTAATAAGTTTTTAAGGCAAAATTTGTAAAGAAAATACAGAGAGTTCATGCACTTGGGCACTGTTTCTGCCATTGTTCGACAAAAAATATTATAAAAAGCAGATTATGATTAGCAAACAAAACAAACAAACAAAAAAAATGCAGTTAAGGAATGATTTTGATAACGACATTTTAAATCAGTCGTTGTATTGTATTGTATTACATTTTGTTGCAACATTTTTTCTGTGCAACATTTAGGCTGCCGTCTCCAGGGAGAGAGCATGCTGCACAGTGCAGCACCACCTTAATGATTTTCTCTTCTTTTTTTTTTCTTTCTGCAGGTGTATTTGTTTGACTGTCAAACTGGATTTTTCAGCATAATTTTGCTGGAGACAACTCATTATTATTGCCGGGGGTTCTTTTATACAATGCTCTAAGTGCATGCTGATTTTTGGACCTCAGGTTATCACTCATCTGAAAGCCTAGCACCCATAACTCAACTTAAGTCTAGTGGAGGAGGGGTGGGGGGTAAAAATCCTGGTCTGTAAAAGGGACTTAAACCTGTGGACTTAAGCTTCCAAGTCAGATGCATTACCACCAGGCTACTTTTCAATGAATGATAAGAGTTAAATAAGAGAGAGAAAGAGAGAAACAACAACAACCAAGGTTGAGTAACATTTTGAAAAAAAAACCCATGTTTTTTTCTAAGTGATCATCAGCTTTCTGCCAATTCTAGGTTTAGCTGTAGTGGTGATTATATCATTTTCAGTGGGGTTTTTTGTTTGTTTGTTTTTGGTTGTTTTTTTTTCTATTTTTCTTTTTTCTTTTTTTTTCTTCTGGTTTTGTGTGAGTGTGATTGTGTGAACATATATCATTACATGTTACAAGATAAGAGCTGGATTAGATGTACTCTATTCATGGTAAATCAATCTGTGTTTTTATGAGAGGTTTTCACTATGTTTTGACATCATAGATGATTATAGTATGCAGTCAGTGTTCTGTTTGCAGATTAGCTGGGTTTTTGTTTGTTTTTCTTTGTGTGTGTGTGTTTTTTTTTTAGAGTGTAGCAAGATGACACTTGTGTGCTTTTATTGCCATAGTTTCATGTGTGCGTGTGTGAAAAAAAGAAAAAGAAAACTAAAAAACGTTTGTACTTTTTTTTTTTTTTTTTGCAATGGGAGAGTATTGCATGATAGAAAACACAAGAAACTACCATGACACATTTCTTTCAAATCTGTGTCTTATCTGTGACAGGAATATAAATGTTTTCAATCAAAATAAAAGGGACTGGAAAGTTAATAGAATTATATTAAAAAAAAAAAAAAAAAAAAAAAAAGTTGGTTTTCATCAATGCTTTTTCTAGTACATGGTTCAAATAAAGTTGTAATTGAATAGCAAAAATGGCAGATGAGTAGATGTTTTGTGAAAAACAAGAGCTGTGCTGTTCATGTGTTTCATGTCCAACTTTTGTATTTTATTTTTGTATTTGAAAAAAAAAAAATAATAATCACAGAAAAAAACACACAGTTTTCACTCAGCTGATTTTGTCATCATGCTGTTATTGTAGGACTGTCTGTTTACATGTGTGTCATGTTTGGATTTTGATTGTGTGCATGCATGTGAGTGAATGTTTGTGTGTAAGTTGATTCTGTTTTGTGTTCTTTTTGTCTGGAGGATGAACGTTTTGGAGATGCATGTTCAGCTCTTTGATTGTCTGTGGAATGAAGAATGTGCAACAGCATTGTTTGAATAGTCATAGTTGTAATTTCTGGTGTTAAAAGCCTTTCCCAGGTGGCCGAAGTCCAAGCAGATTGGTAAAATGATAATCATGTTGATTTTTTCCTTTCTTTAAACAATGAAATAAGAATGGCTTCATATTTGAGGAAGAGTTGTTGTTCCCTTTTTTTTTTTTTTTCTTCATGTTGTTGTTTTACAAAGGTAAATTTGGAATGGGGAACAGGACTGAGAATGATGGGTGAAGAAATGCTGATTGAATTGATTAACTCCTTGACTGCTGTGTCCTTGGTAAAATGAGATCAGTGTGTAAGAATCGATAAAGTGCAGTAATTACTTACTGTGTACTTTTTTTAAAGAGTGTAATCAAGGTTGTTGTTTTTTTTTAGACAAAAGTAGTGTGATCCCAAGAGAGAGAATTACAAATGAAGAAAGATAACTGACACCCTGACCCGTAAGCAGTGTCTTACCTTAGTGAAGTGACAGCCTTTGACTGAGGAGTGTACTGGTCAGCAACAGTCAAGGGGTTAAGGGTTTATAGCAGAAATCACCATTCCATGTGGAAAGCCTTTCCCAGGTGGCCGAGGTCCAAGCAAATTGGTAAAATGATAATTATGTTGATCAGTATTCATGAAAAATGTTTGTGTGTGTATACAGTGTGTCTATATGTGTGTACAGGTGTGTGTGTGTGTGTGTGTGTGTGTACAGGTGTGTGTGTGAATTACATAAGGTGACTGTCTCGTTCACACTCATATACACACTTGCATGCATACACACACAACACACACACACACACACATACACACACACTCTCTCTTTCTCTCTCTTTGTCTTTGACCATCTATATTCCCATTCCTAACTCAGACAAATAAATAATACTTTATTGAGCATTATTCACCCCCATTTCTATTGACCCCGTGTCCTCACCGACATCTTTGCTCTGTGGCTGCGTGTGGAACAGACCGGAACGACGGCTCCTCGTTTTCCCGGTCACGCAGTTCCAGCATCTCCAGTCTGGACAACGTCACCAAGGAGGCCATCCAGTGCCTTGTGTTTGCTGACTCCTACACCAGGAAGACTGGTCAGTGGCTGTGATGTGTTATATTCTGCTGTATTGTGTTGCATTGTGTTTTATGTTGTGTTGTGATAGACATAATCAGCATTTTGTGCTGTGTTGTGGCCAAGGAGGCCATCCAGTGCCTTATGTTTGCTGACCCCTACACAAGGAAGATAGGTAAGTGGCTGTGATGTGTTGTGTTTTTTGTTGCATTGTCTTGTATTGATCTGTGTTGTGTTGTTTTGTGGTTTGGTGTGGTGTGGTGTGTTGGACGGGCGCAACAGTGAAGTGGTTAAAGCGTTGGATATTCAATCTGAGGGTCCCAGGTTTGAATCCTGGTCACAGCGTCAGGTGAGTAAAGGTTGGAGATTTTTCTGATCTCCCAGGTCAACAGATGTGCAGGCCTGCAAGCGCCTGAACCCCCCTTTGTGTATACGCATGCAGAAAATCCGATACACAGGTTAGACCTGCAACCTGCAACACCCCCCCCCCCCACCTCCCATCACCTCCCCTGAAAACAGAGTATGACTGCCTACATGGCAGGGTTAATTTAATGGTCATACAGTTAAAGTCCACTCCAGGCACTCGTGTTAAAAAGTGAATGTGGGAGTCAAAGCCCACGATTTTAGAAGAAAGAAGTATTGTGACCAAGGAGGCCATCCAGTGCCTTGCGTTTGCTGACTCTTACACCAGGACATCTGGTGAGGCCTTTGTGCAGTTTAACAATAATAATCATAATAATCATAATGAAAATAAAAAGTGCTGTGAAACACCTTACATTAGTACCTTTGACGCAAAGCACACACACACGCGCATGTGCACGCGCGTGCGCGCGCACACACACACACACACAGTTTGTACAGTACTGTATTTTATTACTTTTTGTCACAACAGATTTCTCTGCTTGAAATTAGCGCTGCTCTCTTCCCAGGTAGAGCGTGTCACACTACAGTGCAGTGCTACCCTGCTATACCCCCCATTTCCTTGTTTTTTCTGTCTTCAAGTTGGTATGGCCATGGCAGGCAGCAGATATTATCCCGTGGGGATGCTGGGGGCTCTGTCATTTATCAGTTCATCCACACCAAACTTTCACACGCACGCATATCTGAAACAAATGGATGAAAGATGAAACTTATGAATACACGTAGACAGACAGCCAGGGAAACTAAGATAAGAAAACTGGAGGCTGTGATAAAGCAGTGTGGACATGGGATACGTTGCAGACAACTTCACCTGTCCGTGTCTATGGGTGGGGACCAGCCTGGGGTCTGTGATCGTCATCAACCTGAACCTGCCAGGACTGAACGGGGACCAGCGGGCCATGCAGCCCGTCATCGTGTCGCCCAGTGGTGAGTTGAACCCTTCCCATCCTCCCCCCCTTCCCTCCTGTGTGCACATTAGAACTAGGTAGTTTGTGAATGATGATATTGGCAATTGTGCTGTGTCAGAAGTCTTAATCTGTTTTTCACCTTTTTTTTTTTTTTTTTTTTTTTTTTTAACCAGTTTTTAAAGTGGTGCTACCACACCAGTACATACTGTAATTTCCAGACCAAAGTCAGCAAACATTCGTTTATTTGGATGCTGTCCAGGCTTAATGAAAAAAATATTTTGTGTAGTAATCTATAAAAATCTGGACTTTGACCGAGAAAAAGATTGGATGCTAATTATATGTTGCAGGGAAAAATGGAATCCTGTCAACAGTGGAATTGAGTGGAATCCAAAAAGGCTAAACATTTAACAACTCCTAATTATGTTGTAGTTATCAAACCAGTTTGTGGCAACTCAAACTGGTTTTCCGAACTGATGCACATGTAAATCAGTTTGGCATTACCGATTTTTCCATGGACCTTAGTATATGTGCAGAAAGTGACACTGTGCTGTTGCATAACTCGAGAAATTCTCCATGCTTTCTGACAGTGACGTTGTGATATTGCAGGAACGATATTCCGGCTGAAGGGTGCAATTGTGGGCATGTCGTTCCTGGACTGCAACGGCATTCTGATCCAGAGTGTGTACGACCAGTGGAAGGACGGCAGTGTGGGAGGCGGCAGTAGCAGTACCAGCCTGGTCAGCTACGGCAGAGAGAGGGAGAAGGACAACAGAGATGTCAGGGAGGAGAAGGCTCAGAAAGCCTCCAGTAAGTAGTCAGGGAATGAAGGCACGGTGTAATAGACAGGATGCTCAGAAAGCCTTCAGTAAGTAGCGAGGGAAGGCTCAGTTTAATATTGAGAAGGCTCAGAAAGCCCCCAGTAAGTACTGAAGGAAGGCTCAGTTTAATGGTGAGAAGGCTCAGAAAGCCTCCAGTAAATACCGAAGGAAGGCTCAGTGTGATGGTGAGAAGGCTCAGAAAGCCTCCAGTAAGTACTGAAGGAAGGCTCAGTTTAATATTGAGAAGGCTCAGAAAGCCTCCAGTAAATACCGAAGGAAGGCTCAGTGTAATGGTGAGAAGGCTCGGAAAGCCTCCAGTAAGTACTGAAGGAAGGCTCAGTTTAATATTGAGAAGGCTCAGAAAGCCTCCAGTAAGTACTGAAGGAAGGCTCAGTTTAATGGTGAGAAGGCTTAGAAAGCCTCCAGTAAGTAGTCAGGGAAGGCTTGGTTTAATATTGAGAAGGCTCAGAAAGCCTTCATTGAGCTCTGAGAGAATGAAGGCACAGTGTAATAGACAAAAGGCTCAGAAAGCCTCTGGTAAGTACTGAGGGAATGAAGGCTTAGTGTAATGGACAGAAGGTTCAGAAAGCCTCCAGTAAGTACCAAGGAAATGAATGCACAGTGAAAAAGACAGGATGCTCAGAAAGCCTCCAGTAAATACTGAGGGAATGAAGGCACAGTGTAATAGACAGATGTCTGTGTCCACAAAAAGAATCATACAAGTTATGTTTGAAATACTCAGGACAAATGTCTGTGTCCGCCAAAAAAAAAAAAAAAGGATAATACAACTTGTGTTAATTTTTATGTTTGAAATACTCAGGACAGATGTATGTGTCCACAATAAGAAATATAATACAACTTGTGCTATGTTTGAAATGCGCAGGACAAATGTCTGTGTCCACCAAGCCGAAGATTTCTCCCACATCATCTCAAGAGCTCACAGATCGGCAGTTTGTCATCATCTGCTCAGAAAAACAAGCAAGGGTGGGTAATTTGTCTGGAGTTTGTCTTTTTCCTCCTCCATAGTTTGTGAACTGCGTCTCTCTTTGTCATGTGTGTGCCCATTCAGAATGCAGGTTCAGTACTGAATGCGGGAAAAGTACCTGTTTGTTTTTAGTCTTAGATATTCTTAAAAATCATCATGTTACTTGGGGAAATTTACTGTCTCTCTCTCGTTTTTTTGTACAAACCTGAAATTCACTGCCTTTTCTCTCTGACACAATCTTTTAAAGCCAGTTCAGTAATATTTCTTTTCAAGCAGTCTTGAAATAATTACAGTACTCTGTTTCATATCAGCATTCATGCCTGTGTACATGCTCGAGTGTGTATTCTTTTGTGCTTTGTGTCTGACTGACATGTTAAAGTGATATAATTATAAGTGTACTCTGATTATTATAACTATTATTATTATCATTTTTATTATTATTAGTAGTAGTAGTAGTACAATGTAGTAATGAAAGAGATGGTTAGTAGTAGTAGTAATGAAAGAGATGGCTGTGTGCAGGTGATGTCACTGCCTTCTCAGACATGTGCCTACAAGGTGAAAATCACAGAGACATCCTTTGTTGTACGGGCAGAAATTGTCTCGTTGCGAGGTAGGCTGACGAATATGTTTGGTGTTCAGTCATGAACACTTTTTGTTTGTGAATTTGTTTTTATTTCTGTGCATCATCAATCCAGTTTGATCCTCAAAACTCGCCCCAAAACATGGTGGATTTTAAACTTCTTGTCCTGTTTTGCCTTGCCTTGCCTTCACAATATTTTAAGAAAGCTATATAAAGAAACAAAATACATCAGATTGTGGAAAATATTGTCATTAACAAGATATATCCATCTGATGGTAATGAATTTGTCTAATTTCAAAGACAATGTTGAAAGATGTGTGGAAGGCAGTTCAGTTCTGAGATGCTGTGTGTGAGATGGGGCCCTCAAAATTGTTCAGCAGGTGTTCAGGTAAAAACTGTGTAACAGGCCCTTTCAGACAATGGCGTACAATTCAGTTATCCTTCCAGTTTGATGATCAAGGCACCAATTTGTGATTGATTCGACCCAACTTCAGAAGTGGCTCTTGGCTTCAACAAACAACACTCTTCCACTTTGAGCTCATTAGTTAATGTGTCTTTTGCATCACTTTTCTTTTGTCATTTCAGTTGACAACATTTTCATTGTTTTGATTGTTATTTAACAAATCATGTAAACTGGACATCCTAATTTATCATCAGTATCTGAAACACTGCATGTGAATTTTATCAGTGCCTGTTTAATGTATTTATTTAAATCCATTGAAATATCTAGCTCTGTATCACTTGAGGTTTTAAATAATCTGCACTAGAAAAATTATTATGAATTGTCCTTTTGGAACTGGGTGTGTGTACAGACTGTGTGTGTTTTCTGTGCACTGTGAGTGTGTGTGTGTGTGTTTGTGCAGACAGTGTGTGTTTGATGTGCTGTGTGCATGGTTTGATGTGCTGTTTGCGCGTGTGTGTGTGCGTGTGTGTTTGATGCGCAGTGTGTGTGTGTGCAGACAGTATGTTTGATGTGCAGTGTGTGTGTGTGTGTGTGCAGACAGTGTGTTTGATGTGCAGTGTGTGTGTGCAGACAGTGTGTTTGATGCGCAATGTGTGTGTGCGCAGGCAGTGTGTTTGATGTGCAGTGTGTGTGTGCGCAGACAGTGTGTTTGATGCGCAATGTGTGTGTGTGCAGACAGTGTGTTTGATGCGCAATGTGTGTGTGTGCAGACAGTGTGTTTGATGCGCAATGTGTGTGTGCGCAGGCAGTGTGTTTGATGTGCAGTGTGTGTGTGCGCAGACAGTGTGTTTGATGTGCAGTGTGTGTGTATGCAGACAGTTTGTTTGATGTGCAGTGTGTGTTTGTATATGTGCAGACAGTGTGTGTGTCATATGTGTGTGTGTGTGTCTGCAGTGTGTGTTTGATGTGCTATGTGTTTGTGTGCAGACAGTGTGTGTTTGATGTGCTGTGTGTGTGTGGTAGACAGTGTCTGATGTGTGTTTGTGTGTATGCAGACAGTATGTGTTTGATGTGCTATGTCTGTTTGTGTGTGCAGACTCTGTGTGTATGATGTGCTATGTGGCCAACGGACACATCATGGCCTTCAGTTTACCCAGCCTCAAACCTCTCTACGATGATGACTTCTTGCCGCTCACCGACTACAGGTATGGTGGCCCTGTCATGTCAGACTTCAAGTTATCATCTTTCCTTTTGTTGTTACTTCTTTTTTTGTCTTCCTTTTATTGTTGTTTTTTTGTATTGTATTACTTTTTGTCACAACAGATTTCACTGGGTGTAATTTGTGCTGCTCTGCCCAGGAAGAGTATGTTGCCACAGTGCATTGTCATTCTGTTTGTTGCTGTTTTTGTCCTGTCTGCAGGTGTATTTGTTTTGCTACCAAAGTGGATTTTGTTACAGAATTTTATCAGGGACATCTTTTTTTTTTCTTTTTTTTAAATTAAAAAAAAAAATTACGTATGCTAAGTGCATGTTGCGCACAAGACCTCAGTTTATTGTCTCATCTTAAAGACTAGCTTCTAGACCACCGTTTGAGGTCTAGTGGAGAGGGGGGCAAATGGGGGGTGGAAGGGGATTGAGAGGGGGAGAGAGTAAAAATTCTAATCTATGTGTTGGACTCAAACCTGTGACACTGACTTCCTAGGTCGGTGCATAACCACTAGGACAGCATTCCACCATTGTTTTTCACAGAGATAAAACACAGGATACTTCTGTTTACATATAACTGTGCGAAAGGTTGCTCTGAACAAGCATAAAGTTGTCTTTAGTTCTTGATGTGGAACGGTTGCCAGTTTTTCCCCCAGTGAAAAAAGGTGTAGTGGAATGATGGAAGATTTATAAAATATTTCTCCAGCACTATGCCAAACTGCCATACACTGTTCTTGGTAAATGGTCAACATCAGAATTGTAAAAGTATAGTGTTATTTTGATGTTTTGTTGCTTTCAGATGATCAGTGATTATATGGGAGGGTCAGTCCACAAGCTTAGACACCTCTTGAAAACTGAAACAATGTTTATCCCTGAAAATAATGTGAAAGCATTTGTGCAGCACAGAAGTGAGTTTTCTTGGACACAGCAGAATATTTGAATTTATGCCAGAATGATAGAGAATAAAAACCCCAAAGCAGGGAGTGTTGAATGAGTGGGCGCTGTGTACATTGTGGGGTGTTGTTCAGTGGGTGCTGTGTACATTGTTGGGGTGTTGTTCAGTGAGAGCTGTGTACATTGTTGGGGTGTTGTTCAGTGTGTGCTGTGTACATTGTGGGGTGTTTTTTAGTGGGTGCTGTGGACATTGTGGGGTGTTGTTCAGTGTGTGCTGTGGACTTTGTGGGGTGTTGTTCAGTGGGTGCTGTGGTTATTGTGAGGTGTTGTTCAGTGGGTGCTGTGTACATTGT
Organism: Babylonia areolata; assembly: GCF_041734735.1. Taxonomy (NCBI): domain Eukaryota; kingdom Metazoa; phylum Mollusca; class Gastropoda; order Neogastropoda; family Buccinidae; genus Babylonia; species Babylonia areolata. Next base: position 33,303,739 of record NC_134898.1, read on the forward strand.
GGTGTGTTGTTCAGTGGGTGCTGTGTACATTGTGGGGTGTTGTTCAGTGTGTGCTGTGGACTTTGTGGGGTGTTGTTCAGTGGGTGCTGTGTACATTGTGGGGTGTTGTTCAGTTTGTGCTGTGGACTTTGTGGGGTGTTGTTCAGTGGGTGCTGTGGTTATTGTGAGGTGTTGTTCAGTGGGTGCTGTGTACATTGTGGGGTGTTGTTCAGTGGGTGCTGTGTACATTGTGGGGTGTTGTTCAATGGGTGCTATGTACATTGTGGGGCGTTGTTCAGTGGGTGCTGTGTACATTGTGGGGTATTGTTCAGTGGGTGCTGTGTACATTGTGGGGTGTTTTTTTTAGTGGGTGCTGTGGACATTGTGGGGTGTTGTTCAGTGTGTGCTGTGGTTATTGTGGGGTGTTGTTCAGTGTGTGCTGTGGACTTTGTGGGGTGTTGTTCAGTGGGTGCCGTGTACATTGTGGGGTGTTGTTCAGTGGATGCTGTGTACATTGTGGGGTGTTGTTCAGTGGGTGCTGTGTACATTGTGGGGTGTTGTTCAGTGAGTGCTGTGTCCATTGTGGGGTGTTTTTCAGTGGGTGCTGTGTACATTGTGGGGTGTTGTTCAGTGGGTGCTGTGTACATTGTGGGGTGTTTTTCAGTGGGTGCTGTGGACATTGTGGGGTGTTGTTCAATGGGTGCTGTGTACATTGTGGGGTATTGTTCAGTGGGTGCTGTGTACATTGTGGGGTGTTTTTCAGTGAGTGTTTTTCAGTGGGTGCTGTGTCCATTGTGGGGTGTTTTTCAGTGAGTGTTTTTCAGTGAGTGCTGTGTCCATTGTGGGGTGTTTTTCAGTGAGTGCTGTGTCCATTGTGGGGTGTTTTTCAGTGAGTGCTGTGTCCATTGTGGGGTGTTTTTCAGTGAGTGCTGTGTCCATTGTGGGGTGTTTTTCAGTGAGTGCTGTGTCTATTGTGGGGTGTTTTTCAGAGGGTGCTGTGTACATTGTGGGGTGTTGTTCAGTGGGTGCTGTGTACATTGTGGGGTGTTTTTTAGTGGGTGCTGTGTCAATTGTGGGTTGTTTTTCAGTGGATATTGTGTACATTATGGGTTGTTTTTCAGTGGGTGCTGTGTCCATTGTGGGGTGTTTTTCAGTGGGTGTTGTGTACATTGTGGGGTGTTTTTCAGTGGGTGCTGTGTCCATTGTGGGGTGTTTTTCAGTGGGTGCTGTGTACATTGTGGGGTGTTTTTCAGTGGGTGTTGTGTCCATTGTGGGGGTGTTTTTCAGTGGGTGCTGTGTACATTATGGGGTGTTTTTCAGTGAGTGCTGTGTCCATTGTGGGGTGTTTTTCAGTGAGTGCTGTGTCCATTGTGGGGTGTTTTTCAGTGAGTGCTGTGTCTATTGTGGGGTGTTTTTCAGTGGGTGCTTTGTATATTGTGGGGTGTTTTTCAGGTTGGCACGCACATTCTGCTTCAGTAACAACGGCCACGCTCTGTTTCTCTGCTCCCCCACGGAGGTGCAGAAAATTACCTACTCTGCTGAAATTGCGTAAGTGTGGATATGTTTGTCTTCGCTTGTTGGTTGTGGTCAGAAGACCTTTTTAACGGTCAGTTTAATCTGCAAGCGTTTTTTGTGTTTGTGCAAAATCTCATCATGTGTGTATATGTATGGTTGTGTGTGTGTGTGTGTGGCAAACTCATCTCTAATATCTCTAATACTACTACTTATAATACATGATATGATACACACAGTCTGTCAGGAGTCATTGGTGTGAAAAAAAGTGAAAAAAAGAGAGTTGTTAATACTTTTTTCTTTGATTTTTTTCCCCATATAGTTTATCTGGGAACTGGTTAAGTTGTTTGTACAGCTGATCTGTCTGTCATTCAAGGTGTATTGTGATTTTAGATGTGCATTGTTTGTGTGTTGTACTGTGCATGATAGGTTAAAAGCAGTGGGATTGATTTGAAAGTAATATGCTATGGTTTCAATTATTGTGATAGAAGTGTTAAGTATTGTGATATGACATGTTCCTCATTAGGTATTGGAATGTGTAGTATGCATGATGATGACTGTGAGAGGGTGAGGCATGTAAGGCTTCCTTTAAGTATTTAAATGCATGTTTTACATGTCAGTTTTTTAATTCATGGAGCAGCTGAGCATGTTATATGTGGAAATGTGCAGTATAAAATAAATTATCATTGTTATTATTACATATGAGAGTGGTTTTGTTTCAGTGAAAATTTGAGTGAGATGCTCGGGGATCTCTTTCTTCCATGTGATACTCCAGAAGCCCCCAAACAGGGCTTCTTCAAGAACCTCTTTGGAGGGGGCACGTCAAACCTGGACCGGGAAGAGCTGTGTGAGTCCCTCAATTCACCGATTTTGCCTCTTTTTGACTCTTTTTTGTTGTGGGTTTTTTTGTGTTTGTTTGGTTTGTTTTCTTGTTGTTTGTGTGTGTGTGCGCTCCAGAATTTGGGATATTTTGTTTTCATTATTTTAATGATGATGAATGGTGACAGGGGTGATGAAGATGACACTATGGGGGTCCATTCTGGACTATTTGACAGGTCTGCATTCTCACAATATATCTGGGCATCAACAGAGACACAGACCCTGCAGTGTTGGTCAGGAAATTGAAGAAACACTCCCGAAGATGCATCTGGGAAGTGGGTGACCCTCGCTCAACTGTGTGGTCCCAGTCTTCCCATTTGAGCCCATAGCACATTCAGCTTTGGGTTAGAGCTAGCCAGGGGCTGAAAATCCCTCCTCTCATAGTCCACGATGCTTTTATTTGTAATGTTAGTTGGTGTGATGGTTTTCTTCTCTTGCACTCTACGCCCGTGATCTGCCACCCCATCACCCCTCCCCCATCACCCCCTCCCAAGGGTTGAAACTACAGTTTAATTGATGTAGAGCTTCGAGCCAGTTAATGTAAGGAATCCTGATCATGGCTGAATGTTACAAGATGCCCCAAATGCCCAGAGAGGCTAGAGAAAGAAAAGTATGCTGTAACCAACCAGTTTAGCACTGTAAGTTGGAGAGTGTGTCTTTACATCACTTCATTATCATTCACTTTGCGCCACATACACCTGTGAAACATAATTCTGCCAGTGTTCACCTGCATCAAATGTGTCAGTTGGCATCAGTGAAATGTCTGAATTCTTCCTGTATAAATGATGTACTGTGTGTTTGTGGTTAGTTGGAGAGGCTAGCAGCAAGGTCTCTGAGGGTATAAATGATGCACTCTGTGTGTGTATTCAGTTGGAGAGGCAAGCGGTAAGGCCTCTAAAGGTCTGGCCAAACACATACCTGGGGCAGGTGGCATCCAGCACCTCCAGCAGCAGACAGGGGCCGTGGGAGGAGAGTTCGCTCGCACAAGATTGGTACGTGCTTGTCGAAATCTGTGTCTATATGTTTGTGTGATGACATGTTTGTATGTGCGTGTGTGTGTGATTGCATGTTTGTATGTGTGTGTGTTTAGGTGAAATCATTACAGATCACATCCACAACAATGTAAGAGAGTCATATAAGACAAGGGAGAGGTTTAAGTTTTTCAGCTGTACAAATGTGGCATCCATTGCCTTTCTTCAATCCGTCACTCGCATCCATTACAACAAATCTAAAAACACTGCTTTTCAAGCATTCTCTACATCATTCAGACACTCCAATCCATATCTGTATTCTGTGGATCCTCATCTCCCTTGCATGTGTGTGTGTGTGTGCGCATGCGCATGTGTATATGAGCATGCATGAGTGTGTGTGTGTGCATGCATGTGTGCGAGTTTGTGAGAGTGTGCTTGAGAGAGAGAGAGAGTGTGTGTGTGTGTGTTCTTGTGCGCTATATATCTGGCTTATGTTTTACTGTACTATTTTTTGAGAGGTTTGAAAGCTTTGTATGAATGTATTTATATGTACCATGACCCACTGGTGCAGGGGTTTGTTTCATGTGCTGTGCAAACTACTAGTCCGTCCATGATAAAAAGAATTCCCATTCTTATTATTAAAAGTACACCCACGTGATGATAGAATGCTTAAATCAGTTTACGTTCATGGTTCTTCGGTGGGCATGGTGTTGATGCAGGAACAGGAACAAGCATGAGTATGTGCCCATCACACACACACACACACACACACACACACACACACACACACACACAACCAACTCTTTCAAGTCTGTTTATGTAGCTTTCTGTCTACAAGTATTCATAAGTTTAATATGTCATCTCTCTGAATAACAGCTGTGCATCTGTGTGAATGACTAGTTTGTAAGTGCTTTGATTTGTCTCTGCACAAAATTCGGCGCGGTATTAATACCTTTTTTCTTTGATGATGATGGTGATTATTAACACAGTAGTAATGCTGAAGTAATAAGCAAGCCTGACATACAACCAAACAGTATCTACTCCTTTACGCATGGCATTTTTGACTGTATGTGCATTCGTATGTATGTGTACACACATATGCCTGTATGTGCAAGTTTTTGTACAAATTGGAAGACCTGGGATTGGTCTGTATATCCAACTTTGATGCAGTGTGTATGCTTATATATATATATATATATATATATATATATATATATATATGTATTTGTGTGCATCGTGCTAATGTGTGTGTATGGTTTATCAGGTACATTTTGGTGTGTATATGCAACTTTGATGTATTGTGTTATGTATAAATAACTATGATATCATGTGTTTTGTAAAGTGCCCAGAGCAGTTTTCTGGATAGAGTGATATATAAGTATCCATTATTACTATTGTTATTATTATTAGTTGTCCTTTTTTATTGACATGACTTGCTGTCCACTTTCAGCTGGTGGATGTCCATCTTTATTGACATGACTTAAATCCACTTTCAGCTAGTGGAAGCCCATCTTTATTGACATGACTTAAATCCACTTTCAGCTAGTGGAAGTCCAACTTTATTGACATGGCTTGCTACCCACCTTTAACTGGTAGACCAGGAACAAAGTCCATTTTATTGACATGACTTAAATCCACTTTCAACTGGTGGAAGTCCAGTTTTATTACATGACTTGCTGTCCTACTTTTAGCTGGTGGACCAGGAATCCATATTTATTGACATGACTTACTGTCCACTTTCAGCTGGTGGACCAGCGTGGGGAGAGGCTGGGAGAGCTGGATGACTCCTCAGCACGCATGTTGAGTCAGGCAGAGAACTTTGCGCAGGCCGCTCACCACATCATGCTCAAGTACAAGGACAAAAAGTGGTACCAGTTCTAACCCATGCACCAACAACACAGAGACACACAGAGACTGAGACAAGTGAGATTGAAAATAAAAATAAAACAAGAACAAGAAGAAAAAAAAACAACAAAACAACAGGAGGGCACCAGTTCCCACCCACACCCATACCCCACTCCCCTTCCCCATCCCGCTCCCCACTCCCCCCACCCGCAACAAAATCACAAGTGACTCTGACCGGTGTGTCGTGCCGGCTCTGTGGACTGTGGTGGAGTGGTGGGAAGACATAGGGGGGAGTGTGTGAAGTGATGAGGACGCTTCATACAGCTTGGTGTGATGAGGGGGACAGTGTGTGTGTGAAGTGATGAGGACGCTTCATACAGCTTGGTGTGATGAGGGGGACAGTGTGTGTGAAGTGATGAGGACGCTTCATACAGCTTGGTGTGATGAGGGGGACAGTGTGTGTGAAGTGATGAGGACACTTCATACAGCTTGGTGTGATGAGGGGGACAGTGTGTGTGAAGTGATGAGGACGCTTCATACAGCTTGGTGTGATGAGGGGGACAGTGTGTGTGTGAAGTGATGAGGACGCTTCATACAGCTTGGTGTGATGAGGGGGACAGTGTGTGTGTGAAGTGATGAGGACGCTTCATACAGCTTGGTGTGATGAGGGGGACAGTGTGTGTGTGAAGTGATGAGGACGCTTCATACAGCTTGGTGTGATGAGGGGGACAGTGTGTGTGTGAAGTGATGAGGACACTTCATACAGCTTGGTGTGATGAGGGGGACAGTGAGTGTGTGAAGTGATGAGGACACTTCATACAGCTTGGTGTGATGAGGGGGACAGTGTGTGTGAAGTGATGAGGACACTTCATACAGCTTGGTGTGATGAGGGGGACAGTGTGTGTGTGAAGAGATGGGGATACTTCATACAGCTTGGTGTGATGAGGGGGACAGTGTGTGTGAAGTGATGAGGACACTTCATACAGCTTGGTGTGATGAGGGGGACAGTGTGTGTGTGAAGTGATGAGGACATTTCACCCTTGGTGTGGCTGGACACCAGAGGGTCTGTGGGTATGGTGGTGTGGAGAACTGTTCCGACATTCAACACAGTATCTACTGCACTGGGAAAGGGGAAGTAGATGTCGGGGTTAGCTAAGGGAACACACTTCACCTAACAGGGAAAGGGGTAGTAGACATCAGAGTTAGTGAAGCAACACATTTCATTTTGCAGGAAAAGGGGCAGCAGACCTTAACACACTTCACTTTGCAGGAAAGAGGTAGAACACTTAGGGTTAGTGATGCAACACACTTCACCTTACAGGCAAAGGGGTAGTAAACCTCAAGAGAACTGAGGGAACGCATCAGTTTATAAGAAAGAGGTTAGCAGACCATAGGGTTAGCAAAGGGAACACATATCAACTTACAGGGAAAGGGACAGTGGACTTTAGGGTTAGCGAGAGGCCACGCTTCACTTTACAGGGAAAGAGGTAGAACACTTAGGGTTAGCAAAAGGACCACACTTAACCTTATAGGGAAAGGGGCAGTAGACCTCAGGGTTAACGAAGCAACACACTTCACTTTACAGGGAAAGGGGCAGTACGCCTCACGTTTAGCAAAGGGACCACAGTTCATTTTACAGGGAAAGGGGCAGTAGACTTAAAGGTTAGCAAAGCAACACACTTCACCTTATGGAAAGGAACAGTAGACCTCAGGGTTAGCAAAGCAACACACTTCACCTTTTAGGGAAAGGAGCAGTAGACCTCAGGGTTAGCAAAGCAACACACTTCACCTTTTAGGGAACCTCAGGGTTAGCAAAGCAACACACTTCACCTTTTAGGGAAAGGATGAGTAGACCTCAGGGTTAGCAAAGCAACACACTTCACCTTATGGGGAAATCAGCAGTAGACCTCAGGGTTAGCAAAGCAACACACTTCACCTTATGGGGAAAGCAGCAGTAGACCTCAGGGTTAGCCAAGCAACACACTTCACCTTATGGGGAAAGCAGCAGTAGACCTCAGGGTTAGCAAAGCAACACACTTCACCTTATGGAAAGGAGCAGTAGACCTCAGGGTTAGCAAAGCAACACACTTCACCTTATGGGGAAAGGAGCAGTAGACCTCAGGGTTAGCAAAGCAACACACTTCACCTTTTAGGGAAAGGAGCAGTAGACCTCAGGGTTAGCAAAGCAACGTTCACCTTTTAGGGACAGGAGCACTTCACCTTATGGAAAGGAGCAGTAGACCTCAGGGTTAGCACAGCAACACACTTCACCTTTTAGGGAACCTCAGGGTTAGCAAAGCAACACACTTCACCTTTTAGGGAAAGGATGAGTAGACCTCAGGGTTAGCAAAGCAACACACTTCACCTTTTAGGGAAAGGATGAGTCAACCTCAGGGTTGGCAAAACAACACACTTCACCTTTTAGGGAACCTCAGGGTTAGTGAAGCAACACACTTCACCTTATAGGGAAAAGGGTAGTAAACCTCAAGGTTTATCAAAGGGAACACATCAGTTTACAAGGTAAGGGTTAGCAGACCATAGGGTTAGCAAAGGGAACACATATCAACTTACAGGGAAAGGGGCAATGGACTTAAGGGTTAGCAAGGGGCCACACTTCACTTCACAGGGAAAGAGGTAGAACACTTAGGGTTAGCAAAAGGACCACACTTCATTTTACAGGGAAAGAGGCAGTTGACCTCAGGATTAACAAAGGGAGTACACTTCACTTACAGTGCACACTGCAACTCACGCATTGTCTTAGGAATGATGGAGGCGGGAAAGGTTAGTTATTTGACATGGAGACACATGAAAAATGACATGTTGGACATGAAGAGTCAGTACAGAAGTCTTGGTAGCAAAAAGAACAGCAAAAAAACCACACACACAAAAAAATCCCCTGTTATTTGTTTGAAAACATTCAGTGGCTGAAGTTTTCACCGTTCACACAGTTATTCCTGTATTGATAAAGTGTGAACATCCCAGTTATTCCTGTATTGATAAAGTATGAACATCTGCTTGTATGAAGTTACTGATACTCATCTGCTTTATTGATTTAAGACTAAAGGAGCAGATGCCCTGGTACACCCAGTAGTGACAGTTTTTGTTTTAGGCATTCTGGGTGGCATCAGTCTGGCAGTTAGGCTGCATAATAAGCATTTATCTTTTTGTCACTGTTCAAAATAGGGCTGGCACCTTAATTATGAACCAAGATAAATGTATTTTGAGTTATTTTCAGCCATCCTCAGCATATGATTCTGGAGAAAAGGGACATAACACCATAGACTATTTTCTGATGGTTTAGCGAAACCATGCACATAGGGGACTAAGCTGTGATCATTGAATGGAAGGACAGTTGGTTAGAATGAGGAGGAGAGAGAGAGTGGCTATCTGAAGGGGAGAGAAGAGGGAAAGCTCTGTTTGGAATGTTTTGTTCCAGTTTGCTTCACTGCCTACATACCTGTACTAAGAGCTGTGTTGAGGGATGAGTGATGCAAAGCCCAGGCTGGCCAGGTGTGGTTGGTTCAGTCAGTTTTTTTCCACCCCCTCATTATGTCATGAAGTGGCTCAGCCTGTGTCAACAAACCTGTATAGCTCCCTTGACATCCTCAAGGGCCACAACCCTCCCCTCATCCTCCTGTTGCACGGAGAGCACATGTCTGTCAGTGGTAAAGGAGGGGCAGAAACTTTGGTGATGGCCGTGGGGAAACTTAGCCGCCTGCCTGCCTGTGGAGTAGTGCAGAGCCTTGCTTGGGGAGTGAGAGTGGTAACACCTCCCTCGAGTGTGATGCCTGGGGGGGAGGAGGAGGACACAGGAGGACGATGACCCCCACCCCACCCCACCCCGCCCCACCCCACCATCCATCCACATGCAGGGATCTGAAGTGCTGCCTGCTGACCTGTGTATAGGAAGCTGTCACCCTGACCAGATGTTTATTGTGTGTGACTGTGTGGCATGTGAATGAGCATGGGTTATGAGTGGTCAGGACACCTGTCTTTTCTACCCTGCACTGGGACTCCTTCCTTACCTGTCCTTTGGTGTCAGTAAAGCTGTGAGTCTTACCTAGAAAAGAGGGAAGGTAAAGTCTGTTTTTGTAGAGTGGAGAGTTGGGGGCCCATTGTAAGTGCAAAGGCGTTCAGTGGTGTTGATGAGTGGAAAGGAAGAGTGTTCCGGTGTATGGTGCCAACGTGACAGACGTCACCAGCTGTAAGTAATGCCAGCAACTTGCGTGTTTCAAGCTCCCAGTGACTGTCGATTGACTGTGCAAGCCGCAGTGGACATGATGGACGGCACGACAAGGCTGGGAACCAGTGCAAGGAGGACCGTTGATGTGACCACGTTTTAACGTGTAGTAGTACTGTAATCTTGGTGAAGATTTGAGGTTGAATCTGTGAAAGCCCAGTGGGTTCGAAATAGTCTGTGATTATCCTTTTCCTTTCCTTTTGTTTTTTAATGTCTGTCATTGATTTTTTTTCCCCCTCTTGTAAAATTTTATCCTGCACATATATTATAGCTAGAATGATTTTATTTGTGTGTCAGTTTTTGTTGATTGAGTGAACCATAGTTCCCTTGAACCTTACTTCAAGGTATTTCAGCAGTGGAAAGAAACACACTGCCATATTTTCGTTTATCGTAGAAAATGTAAAAAAAAATCTGGATTGTTTTTCCTGCTCCCATGCAACAATTGTTTAACCACTAGAAAATCCTGTCTGCTTTCTTGGTGAAAAATGCAACCCCGGTATGTGTTAAAGCAAGGGTACAAATTATAGGCTGACTTCTTCCCTGTTTCTCCTCTTTTTTTTTCTTCTTTTCTTCTTTTTTGTAATGGGTGCAATAATATCTGTTGAATTAATGGGTTCTGTTTATGTGGAGTTTATATGCTGTCTATAGCGATGAAAGCATGACATTTGGTGCTGAAAGGATTTAATTAACTGGCAATTACCTGGATTGTACAGACAGCTGAGCTGATTTCATATTCGACCACTTTTGAATCACACTGTCATATGATAAAAGGATCCAGAAATAGAGGAAGAATTAATATTTAGAGGTTAGATGTCCATGATTCCCTAGCATTTAAACTATCTGGACTGCCAGTGTTGCTCTTTTTTTTTTTATTCATTTGTTTATTAACTGCAGTCTTTTGCGTGTATTTTATTTTGCATGTACATACATATATCTAGTTTGAATGATTGTTTTAGAATACTGTTTGATGAACCTTGGGATATATTCAGAGAACAAAAATTCATGTGAAGTACAGCAATAGATTTAGAATGAACACAAAAGTCTTGGAAGAGTCATGCTCATTTACAGAATTAATCATCATTGTTGAAAGGTTCACTCTCATTTGAGTTAATTTTAATTATTGAATGAACTCACATTGAAAAGAGACACAAACTTGAGTCTGATCACACATTTTACTCCAGCATTTCTGCGCAGACAGTTGGATTTTATTTTTGATTAATGATGATAGTAATGTACATTTCGTGTGTTTAAGACATGTATGTATAGTGTTGACATGTAAAACACACACACACACACACACACACACACGTATGTGTGTGTGTGTGTGTGTGTGTGTATATATATATATATATATATATATATATATATATATGCATGCACTTTCTCTCTCTAGTCTTCTCTCTCAAACACAAAAGAATGATACAAAGAATACAATGAAGAAAAGTTTTAAGAAAAACAAAGTATATAATAAATATGTAATGTATTTATTAAAGTCATCCTCAGATAATATTTAGTGTTGCATGATGAACTGAGATCTTCCTAGCCATTCAGACCATATGTCACAGAGAGGAGTATTTCTCCTTCATTCTTGTTTACAGTTAGAACATTTGGTTGTTGTTTTTTATGCTGTCACATTTGAATGGATTTATTTTTAGATTACTGTTGAATCATTTTTAGATTACTGTTCAATCATATTTGTCATAGCTCATTGTTATGATGTTGCTGTAACACTGTTTTATAGATCAGTTTTGTTTTGTAAATTGTCATATTTAATGATCTGTGAAAGGATTTGAAAATACGAAGGATATAATTATCAACTGTGTTTTCAGTTTGTTTCTGTGCAATATTTGATGTTAGGCTGTGTGTATAGGAACATTCCCCAGCTCCCACCCCCACCCCTAAAAAAAATGCATGGTTAAAGTACTAACTTTAACAAGACTTTAAGTGGATTGAAAACCTACTTAACATAGGTAATTTTTGTGGTTTAATGGTTGGAGAACTGGTTAAATGACAGAGGTGTGGGTCAGGATGGCGCAAGAATGAGTTTTATTACATTGTACTCTGACATTTTGTTGTCTGTTGAGCCGTCAGACCCCCCCTCCCTTCTGGCCCCGTTCACATTGTGTTTGGTGTGTTTGAAGAGAATGTTGCCTGTTAACAGTATTGTGGGAAACAGAGGGAGCAGACATAAACAGGCCACTAATTTTCACATGCCCCAGATTGTGTGTGTGTCTGTGTGTGTGTGTGTGCACAGCTCTGTGAGAGAGTGTGTGTGTACAGCCTCATGTTTCACAGCAGGACTGACGAAATCTCTGTACACATGCACGTGTACATTTGGGGGTGGGGTGGGGTGGGGGGGGGTGGGGGGTGCACACCATCACATTCACCCTGACCCAGTCCTTTCAAGAGATTCTTTTTGGTTGATTTATTTTTCACTGTGATATACCTGTCATTATCTTTGTGTTTGAAACTTTGTGATTTATGTGTGTGTGTGTGTGTGTGTGCACGTAGCGACAGATTTCTGTGAAATGGAAGTGAAAAGTCGTCTCTGTGGGTGTGTTTCAGCAGCTTAGTACCATTCCTGAGCTGTGCAATAAAAAACAGTATTTTTTGCTCTTTAAAATCAAAGGTAGACAACTTTGAGCCATTGTTGAAGGAAGGAAATGTTACTGTACTTGTTATTTTATGTTTAACATTCCTGCCCTTTTGTCTGTTTCTGTCCTGAGTAAACGATGTTAGGGGTTAACCTGCAAGAACGAAATGTAGTAAATTTAGGGTAATGATTTGCGAACAGTTTGCAGAGTTGAAGTTTTCAGGTCAATCTCGATAGTCTTTGAAGGATGTCATGAATGAGACTTTCCTGTTTCTTGCCAACAGATTATTGCTCCTACTCCATACTTCTTTGTTCAGGACTTGCCTCTTAGAACAATGCAACCTTCACCAAACCAAAGCCAAAGCCCTGAACAACTTTAACGTGGACAGTGTCAGCTAATTAAACTCAGCTTTCTTCCGCTTCTCAGTAGTACTCCCAGTCTTGGAGTCGTCATCCTCTCAGTCAGCACAAATGGTGGTGAGAACTGGCGTGTGATGGTGATGTTAGTTGTTGTTTCTTGGTGGTTGGCTGTTTTTCCTGTTTCCTTGTGACTAGCTGTTATTCATTGTCATGATTGATTTACCCTTGGTCCTGTGAACAGAGAGTCTGCATCTTGTGTGGCTCTGTTCGCTTCGGCTGAATCAGAGATTAAGGCAACAGGTAGAAACGGACAAGAGCCAAACACACTGAAGAAGCAGTGAATGTGTGAATTCTGTTGTTCATCCTTCCAGTTGAAGATGACCTTGGCTTCATGACAGCCATGTCATATGTCAGAGTGTGTCTGTGGTGGTGGCAGGTAAGGCCATTCTGGGTCTGGAAGGTTCAGCCATATGGGGGTGTGTTCCTCAAGACAGATCCATTGCTTTCTCTCCCTCTTGTTGTCAAACTTCATTGCTGGCCTCTCTTCACTCACAGCCTGTGTCATACCTTCTTTTGTCAGACCCTGTTTTTATGGAGTGAGGTTGAACACATTTCTGACTGGGACCGACAACTTGTCAGTCCCGCAAAATTCCGCCTATGGATTGCAGCTGACAAATAGCTGTTTGTGGCTGCTGCTTTCAGTGTTGACTGTTGCCGTTAACAACAGACGAAGGTGGGACGCAAGAGTGTTAGGGTAAAACTGCTCTCTGAGCTTCCCGTAAATGATGTGTTTGAAAATGTGTTCAAAGTCTTGGCAAAACATGGATTTTATGTGGCACAACCTGAAGCATTGACTTGCTACAGTCAACATTACCTGGTCCAGGGGAAGCAACTCAGATTTGCTTGGTCAGAAATGTGTTGACAAAGTGCTACGTCTTCTTCATCTCTGTGGTGTGGAAATGGGGTGGTGTGGAATCAGGGGTATGAATGAGTAATTGTTGTTGTTGTTTTCATATAGCTATTTGCCTGTTTTTCCATATTGCAAGAGCCTTCTTTGAAATTGGGACTGCATTGTTCACAGCAGTGCGGAACTCCGTTTGTCCCTCACGATAGTGGGGTGGTGCAACAGGTTATTGTTGTACACCTGGAGCCCTGTTTGAAGTGGTGACTTCTCGGGGGTTGTCTTCTCTCTGACCCGCCCATGTTATCTGATGCCAACTTGCCATCTTGTTTTGGATCTGAGACCACACTGAGTTTTGTCTGCAGGCAGCATTTGTTCTGTTTTGTTTCAGTTGTTTGTGTTTTGGCAGTCTTCATCTTCTTGAGGAGACAGGTTGTTGGTGATTTTATTTAAAAAATCTTCAAAGCTTTAAAAACTTTTTTCAGGAAAAAAGAAGTTTGCTTTCTAGTTTCTTAAGTTTGTTGAATGGTTGTGAATTCTGTTGGCTTTTCTTTGTCATAGCATTGGGGAGGAATGTCTCACTTTAAAAAAAAAAGAAAAAAAGAGGTAAACGAATCAGATCAGGACATGAGTGTGTTTGGTAACATTAATTGTATGTTGCGTGGTTAAGTCGCTGAGTGTGTGAGGTGTGAATGGATTGACATAAGTTCACAGTTGGGCCAACAGCAAAGTGAGAACTGTATTATCAGTGGTTTCTCCACTGCAGTGGGAAATCATTTATAGCTTAGTCTTTTGTGAAGGACTATGACTCTTATGCTTGGAGACAAGATTGCACTGGCTCTTAGTGCTACAGCCTTTGGGGCTAGTTGGCCTTTGGGAATGATCCCATTGCTGACCGCCCTGAAACCCTCTTGGCCGAGGGAGTGGGGATATAACTTGGGCAAGACAATCTCCACTGTAATCAAATTCTAGCCCAAATAGTCGGGACAGCAGATGCCTCCTCTGCTGTTCTGATGGTCATAGTCGGACATGACCGACTGTCATATAGTCCCAGAAACAGTAGAAATGTTAGTTAAGCCCTTGACTGCTGAACCTTAGTGACACAAGATGAGTCTGACATGAGTTTGAAATGCAGTTTGTTTGTTTCTGAGTACTCTAAAGTGGTTGTCCTTGGTTTTGCTGAACATGAGCAATGCAGTGTCAAGAGAGGAAAACGAAGTAAAGAATGGTGACTCACATTGTGACTTGTAAGCTCTTGTCTTGGTGAGGTGACAGGCCTTCACAGATGAACACTCACCAGCAGCAGTCAAGGGATCAAACAAACTCCACAACATTCTTTGATTCATGATGATACAACAGGGCTACCCCCTCCCCCCCAGACCCCCCTTTCCTCCCTCCTCACCTCCCCTTTTGCTGCCAAAAGGTCTGAGACATTAACCTTGTAGTTCTCCCCTCTTCCCCTGATTCCTTCATTGTACTCATTTCTTAGAACACAAGGACACGATTTATTGCTTTTTTTGTTTTTTGTTTTTTCTTCCTTTGAATTTTTTAAATTCCAGAATAATTCTTTTTCTGTGTTTTTCTTGATTCTATTGTCCACACATACAGACTGTATTAAAGGGAAGGATGTCAGTATGGGCTGAGCATCTTCTTTGAACCTCTTTAGAGATGATGTTAGATTAGCTTAGGTAAAGGTGTCATTGTTTGTTTGTTTGGAAGTTCACCTGACATTTGCCTGTGTGCACACAGACGATACTGAAAAGAGAATGTGAGTGTGGCTTGACCTTGTTTTCTTTCCTGTGATGACAGTTTACAGACATTGCGATCTGTTGCTGTACAAAGAACTTGGTGGTTTATTTATCAGTGGTCCTTCCTTTGCTTTTCGTTCGTTACCATTCCAGTTGCGTTGAATTTGTTTGTAAATAGACTGGCTTTTTTGACATTCCGAGTGATGTTCTACTGTTTCCAATTGCGTGATGCTGAATGTGACCCTGTACCTGAAGCCTGCAGGAGTGACTGGTCACGATTAGGAAGTTCTTGAGTTTTGTTTTTTGTGTTCTTGATGCCTGTCTTCCGGCAGTCGTTCAGAACAGTTTCTGTCTGATGCATTTGCAGCAGGTCAAAAATCCCATTTAATTACACATACTTAACCGTGACCCAACTAGTGCAGACTCCGGCAGGGGTCTGACATTCCTGCCGCTTAGATAGAAAATTTCCTTTTACACAATATTCAGCTATGATATTTGTGTATGTGTCATGGAAAGATTATTTTAGGGTTCATGAGTTTTCAAAGTTACTTCAACAAGAGCATAACTGTCACAGAGATGCAAAATAGATACAGGTAACTGAAGCACATGAATTACATTAGATTTTACTTTGTATTTTTTTTACAGCTTTGGTTTGTTTGGGGTTTTTTTAACAGTGGGTTTGTTTGTTTTTTTATTTCTGATCACAATCATCTGATGCTGTTTGCCATTGTAATCTGTTCAGAAAGCATGAAAGAAATGATGTCCTCTGGTGGGGAAACTGTAGGGTTCTTTCTGTGTGAATAATATCCCCACCTTCTGAAATTTCCTTCTTTTCTTTTTTTCTCTCATTTTTTTCGTTCTTGTGTGGCCGTTTCCTTTTTGTTGTTTTTGTTGTTGTTGTTGTCTTTTCCTGTTTTATTTTCTGCCTTGCTGGTACTTTCACTTTTTTTTTCGGGAGAGCCTTCAGCATTTAAAAAACCCACTTTTTTTCTGGGCTTGATAATGGGGTGTTCTTACTATCTTGTATTCTTTTTATGCTTGTTGCTATGTGTGATTTTGTTGGGGGTGTTTGTTGTTGTTGTTTTTTTTTTTTTTGTTTTGTTTTTTTCCATACATGATTCTGTGTATGTTCAGGTTAATTTGGTTTAACCTCTGATGAAAATTACATGGAATGGTACAAGGTCAGAGGCATGTCCTAGGTTTATGTGCATGAATGTGACTGCACTTGTGCATAATTTTCTTTTTCTAGGAGAGTTGTTTTGTCTTGTTTCTTTGTTTTGTTTGTTCAGGGTTTGTGGGAGCAGTGTTTATATTTTGTCAGCCCTGGTGTGGCAGTGGGGTAGCGGGATTGGCTGTTTGCAACACAAGAGGATGAAGGATGAAGAAAGCAAGGGAGAAATAGAGGACTTTGAGATTTTGTCCAGAGAAGGTACGCACTCTGAAAGCAAGGGAGAAATAGAGGACTTTGAGATTTTGTCCAGAGAAGGTATGCACTCTGAAAGCAAGGGAGAAATAGAGGACTTTAAGATGTTGTCCAGAGAAGGTACGCACTCTGTGACCATCCATTCACAATGGGTTTGGATGAAAATGGTGGAATGTTTAATGTACCAAAGTTTTTTTTGGGGGGAAAGGTTAGGAAGGAGTGAGGAGGGGGATGTTGGTATACTACGGCATATTATTATATGTGATGAATAGATGCTTTTTTTTCTATTTCTTTTTTTAATTATAGAATATGTGGGTTATTTTTCAGACAATTTATTCAGGAGGGGGATGTTGGTATACTACGGCATATTATTATATGTGATGAATAGATGCTTTTTTTTCTATTTCTTTTTTTAATTATAGAATATGTGGGTTATTTTTCAGACAATTTATTCAGCTTAAACAATTTGCAACAGTTCCATAAAATCTTCCTTCAATGTGTGTAAATAATACATCCCTCCACTCTAAGTCTAATGCTCACATCTTGCAGACCATGTCGTTTTCCCTATCACTGGAGCTGAACTTTGAGCATGCGTACTTTTTTTTTTTTTTTTTTTTTTAATGGAATGTATATTTCTTCCTTTTCATGGAAGTAAGACATCAGAGCTGTAAATAGAAAACAAAATTGAGGGAGAAGATAGCATAGATACTGACTTTTTTTTTTCAAAGTTTATTTTCCTTTGCAGTGATCTGAACTTTGTGCATGCATACATGAGTTTTTTTTAGTGTTGTTGTTGTATTTTAATGATTTGAAATGATGTAATGTTAGTTTTAAAATGGAAGAAAGAAGTCAAAGTTGTAAATAGGAAGAAAGGGAGAGAGGGAAGATGGCGTGTGAAGTGTAGGGTACCTAGTCCTTTGATGTTTGGAAAATGGTGGCTGTTGAGCTCAAGATGCTTGCTGTGTACATAGATCCAAGTCATGGTGTGTGTTCTTTTCCACATGACCCTCCTTCAATAACGGCTGTTGGCTGTCTCTTGCTGCATGGGAAGCGTGTTGATCGTTTTGGGAGAACGTCGACAAACATCAACATACCATAGTTTACAAACTACGCATGGTTTCATAACCATCCAAGCCAACCATTGATCACTACACATTGACATACACTTGTATTCACCTGTAAGCAATAAGAGCTGATTTTTTTTTTTTTTTCTGTGTAAATTAATTGGAGAACAGTTATGATTTAGATATGGATGTTTGTATTCATGCACTTGTGTGTGTTGGTCAGGAGACAGGGGAGAGGGGTGGGGGCGGGGGGGGAGGGATATAGATACGTCTCCATTCAAAGGTGTATTTTTGTGGTGTTCCGCAAGTGACAGAAAAACTAAAGAATGGAACTGAGGTCTGTGTGCCTGCTAGGTTTCAGTGTGTCACATGTAGAATTGAACTCCTGATGTGGTGAAGTTAGAAATGTTAGGGGGATTTGAAACTGTTTGGATATGTGAATCACATATAGGCAGATATATTCATTGACACATGCACACACAAACACACAGAGACAGACATGCGCACTCACAGATGTGTGCATGCAACCACACGCACACACACATGCACACACACCCAGATGTACGCACCCCTACACACACACAATGTGTACGACAGACTAAGCAAATACTGACTTTCCCAGGTGGTACTGACTGACCCTGTACCCAGTTGTCCACCCCCTTTTCCCCACCCCCGCCCCATCTGACTGTATCTGACATTGATGGTAATGATTTTGTACATGTATTCAATGACTGGCACTTGTTAAACTGCTGATCTCATGTGACACTTGGTGTACAGTAGTCATCCTATAGAGTTGTGCATGAAGACCACCTTTCATTTCCTGAGGAGGCCGTGTTTAGATGTTGTCGGAGGATTCCCATTTGTACAGTTCCTGGTCTGGCCGCCTCCTCTTTTTGGGGCCAGACCAACAACGCTTATTGGGGATGGAGGAGATGCAGTGAACAGTGAGGTTCTTTCCTTTTCTTTTTTACATAGCCTAGACAATTCTTTCTGTTTTTAATTTTGTACTGGAGGTCCTTGTCGCCTGTGTTTTTGTAGATGAAAAGATGTGTCTGAGATTTTGTCCTGACGTGTTTTGATACAAGCTCTGTACTTTGTCCACTTGACGAATTGTTTCCAGCTTGAGGGTTGGGTCTGGCGGTTTGCGTCGCCTGTGGTGTTTTTTTCAGTGTGTCTTTGTTAACATTTTGTTGTGTGACTTGACACATCTCATGACCTTTCAATATTGTGATACTGGAGTTTGTCAGTTAACCGACGTCCATGGCTGCCAATCCTCCTCTTCCCTTCTCTCCTGGCTCCACTGTGCAGTGGACAAGACGCTGACCTGTGGCACGCTGTGCAGTGGACAAGACGCTGACCCTCCACACTGTGTGCAGTGGACAAGATGTTGACCAGTGGTTCACTGTCAGTGGCTGTGAGAGTGGACCAGCTGAACATGTTTGTGGGTATGATGTCTGACATTACTTAGTCCTGTCATCGGCTTCATGTGAACATGTCTCTTCATGTGTTATCATGCTGTCTTCACTTAGTACAGTTGGAGGTAAAAGAGCTTGTGTGCAGTACCTAACTACATGGAGGAGCGATTTGAAGTGAACAAAACCAGCTCTTGGCGTATGTTTTAAAGATGACTTTGTGGTCATGCATGTGAACGATAGAAGTGCATGACAGCATTGGGGTGAATGACCTGCAGACAGAATTGTACAACTGCTGTTGGGAACTGTCTTGAAGAAACCGGTCTGCTGTTGCTTGCTTCACCATCCCAAGCGACTGGTTTTTGTTCCAGTAAATTGTATTGCAGAAGAATCCTTTAAAACATGTCTGTTATTTAGAGGAGACCTTGTGTTGAATCAGAAAGCACAAGGACAAGAGAGAACTTCATGGTCAGCAAGACAAAGTACTGTCAAGAGTTGGGTCTGATATTGGTGTCTTCTTTTTTTTTTTTCTTTTTTTTTTTTTTTAAATTGAAGATCCCTAATTCATGGTTTGTTCTATAGTTTATAAAGAGCAAATGTTGTGGGTGTGTATGTGTGGAAGTACTTGTGTTTGAATGAGAGAGGGAGGAAGGAAAGAAGGAGGGGCAAAGGGCCACAAGGAACGTGTGGTGTGGGTGCTCGTGTACAGAACAAAGGTCAGGTCATCACTTACTGGACTCCAAGGATTTCACTGAACTAAATACAGTACAGTTGACTAGGCGTACATAAAACGACTTTTGCTGACATGTCATGTTTTGCTGGACAGCCGTTAACCCAAGTCTGGATTTCTCAGTTTATGTGTATGTCTGTATGTATGTATTATGTATCAGTGAAGCCAGGTATCATTAAAATGTCATGTCATGAGTTGAGTTATTGCTGTGTTTGGTCATGACCTGGCTCTGAAATTCTTAAAAAGAAAACAAACTCCAACTCATTCCCCCAGTTGACCAGGTTGGGACAGTTTGGATATAACGCTGTATTCCAAACTGTGTGTTCTGTTTTGAAGTACGTAACACAGGAACACTTGATGGCAAGTAAGTTGAAGGAACTACTGGGACATCAGCTGAAGAAGTTATTTTGCAATGTAGGTGTGGTTTTTGAACAGTTACGTTTTCACTTCAACAAAAGGGCTCTTTCTAGTTTGAAATTTCATTAGAATAGCTTTTTTTTCCCCCTTTCTTAATGATTTCTTCATGGCTGGCAGTGTTTCTAGAGGTCCTAACGCTTGTCTGTGTGTGTGGAAATGGGGAAATGTTATTGCGAGATCTGTTGACAGGTCCCAGAAATGCCTTTTGTTTGTGTTTGGGATGGTGGAAGTGGTCCCGGCACTTCTTCTTGTGTCCACTTATCCACTCTTCAATAATATGGGTTTAGGACTCTCCCCCCTCTCTCTGTCAGTAGTTTTCAGGACTTTTTGTTTTGTTTTGTAGTTATAGATTTTTGAACCAGGTGTTTTCTTACACAGACTTAAACTCACCAAGGACTAGCTGTTAACACTGAAAGCAAATCTGCACATTTCTGCTGTTCACACCATTTTGACACCTTACTAGCATCAGATTGAATATCAACACAGATTTTACGCCACATTCAACATACGTGTTCAAATTCATTTTGTGTATGTGTTGGGATGATGATCTGTGTTCTGTATACAAAATTCTTGAGCATACATTCCACCTCTTAGGTCACCAAGATTGTTGTAGAATGCTGACCAACAATATAATGCATTGCAGTACCACCATGATTTTTCTGTGTTGGTTTCCTCAGATAAAAATGCATAGTTTATATGTTGTTCTGTTGGTATGAATTAATGAGTAGATGCCAAATTTTATTGAGATGCAATGTAACATCACCTTCATGTTAGTGTGTGGAGAGTTGTAGTCATTCCAGTCGCATTTACCCTTCTTTTTCTTTTTAAACAAATGTATAAAGATTACTCTGATTTCCTCTGTACCTCTGTCAAGTTTAATGTTTTGTGCAATAAACAGTCCGGAGGTTGGTCTGATGCATGGTTTATTGTGAGTGGTTTGGATTGCTTGAATGGGGCATCAGTACTGGTGCTCTGAATGCATGGTTTTGTGTGAGTGGTTTGGATTGGTTGAATGGGTATTCTGAATGCATGGTTTAGTGTGAGTGGTTTGGATTGGTTGAATGGGGCATCAGTACTGGTGCTCTGAATGCATGGTTTTGTGTGAGTGGTTTGGATTGGTTGAATGGGTATTCTGGATGCATGGTTTAGTGTGAGTGGTTTGGATTGGTTGAATGAGGCATCAGTGCTGGTACTGATTGGTTCAGCTTGCAGGGCCCAAGGTTGTGTGTGCATCAGTGTGATTGTGTGTATATGGGGGGGAAGTGGTGGTGTTTTCTTTTGTGTGTGTATTGAGTGATGGTAAAATTTCCGTATACATGTGTGTGTGTGTGTGTGTGTTATGGGGGTGTCATACTGTGCCAGGATGGCAAGATGAGGTGAGAGTTCTTGAAAAGAGGGGAAATGCGGCCATCAACAGGTAGACACAGATGTATAAGTAAGGGGTTGAAGTGATTTCTTTCTTTCTTAGGGACTTCGGGCAATTCTGATTTGAACAGTTCAATGTGGAGCAAAGACAACTTGGAGCAAAGAAAACCTGAAAGCAAACAATTGCAACTGATAAATAGCAATTACACAATTCACAATCTGGCTCTATAAGTACACTATACATATTAAATTCACAGATTCACTCAAAACCATTCAGTCAAGACATACACAAATAATAGAAGTTCGCTTAAAGGAATATTATGAATAAAACAATTCACACTATCAGCTTCAAGGAAAGTATTTCTGATTTCCACAAATTATTAAAAAAAAAAAAAAAATGCAGTTGCGGTCAAATTGAAGTGAATACACGTTACAGGTTAACTTTAGTTTTTCATCCATTGTTGCTTTTGAAGAATTGTTTTCAAAACAATTCTTCAAAAGCAATAAACTTTCTTATCCAAGATAATTAGTTTACAAAGGAACATACCTTCTCAAAGTGACAGGCTGTGAAAACAAAACTACTGGTCCACTGAGTGTTACGGCAGAACTGCCCACTTCAGAAAGCACATGTGAACTGGCCACTCCAGAATGGAGATGTGATCACCAAAAAATAAGATAAGCAGCTCACAGTTACAGTGCCAAAGTTCACATGACACATAACTCCAAAAGATGACAAAAAAGGACAAAACTACTTCAAAACTTACAATGTAAAATTCACTCCCCTTAACTAACACTATAATATTGATTGAAAAAACAACTGACTATAAGCAGTAACTAGCAGCACATAATTCATTGTTACTACTGATGATAATAATCTAACTGCTAATACTTAATTCTTCACACTGATACATGTTTGATTTTTAACTCTGCTGTGTGTGCACGTCTGCTTGTGTGTGTCCATGTATATGTGTGTGCGAAAGGGGGTGGGGTCTTTGTGGCTGTGTGTTTGTATGTGAGCGATGGTATAATGTATGTGTTTGCTGAGTGTGTGTGCGTATGCCATGGACAGACCAGACAGTGGACACATTGTGCCATGGGCACATCTGTACACTCCCCAGGTGGAGAAAGCAGTGTTTTCTTCAGACATTGCTGAGCTCAAAGATGTGATAGCAACAGCACAGTTTACAGCTTACACATGACTGGGGGAGGAAGGGTTACAAAATAGCAGTATACAAGTATGTAAACAGGTCAAATTCCTTGAAAAAAGCCTGTGATACTTCTTAATAAATTTTCTAGAGAAAACCGGTAGAATTATTTGAAGAATTAAGATACCTTTTGGGGAAAAAAAATTCTTAAGAAACTGGTAAATTTCCTGGAAGAGAAACTGGTCATTTGAAGATAGAGGTAGAATTCCTCCTAAGTCCAGGAAACCGGTAAAATACCTCAGAAAAGGTAAAATTCGGTGAAGAAACAGGTGAAAGTTTTGTAAAGTCCAAGAAAGAGGTAAATTTTCTCTAGGAGATGGGTAACATTCTTTGGCACCTGTTGCATGTCTGAGCGCATCTGTGTGTGCATGACTTAAACAAGCAGTGGTAGTAATAATAATAATAATAATAATGGTATTTATATAGCGCTGAATCTTGGGCAGAGACAAATCAAAGCGCTTTCGCACCAGTCATTCACACGCATGCATAACTCTAAAACTGTAGAAACTAAAGACAAGGAAGGGCAGGCAAGGGAGGCTATTTTGGGAGAGGTGGGTTTTAAGGCCAGACTTGAAAGAGCTGAGAGTGGAGACTTGACGAAGCGAAAGAGGAAGTTCATTCCAATCGCAAGGTCCAGAGACAGAGAAAGAACGGCGGCCAACAGTTGAGTGTTTGAATCTGGGTATGCGTAAACAGTGCGGATCCAAAGCCGATCGTAGTGAGCAAGATGGAGTGTAGAGGTGAAGGCAGCCACAGAGATGGGAAGGGACAGTTTTGTGAATACATTTATAGCATGGAGTGCTGATCTTGTACTTTATTCGGTGTGAGACAGGGAGCCAGTGGAGATGTTGCAAAAGAGGAGTGATGTGCTCAGATCTTTTCTTTCTGAGGACGAGTCGGGCAGCAGAGGTTTGTATGCGTTGAAGGGACTGAATGGATGAAGCAGGCAGACCAGACAATAGAGAGTTAGAGTAGTCAAGGCGAGAGAGAATGAAAGAAACGACAAGTCTAGATGTTGCGTCAGTGGACAGATATTTCCGGACGGCACTGATGCGCCGCAGTTGACAGTAGTAGGACTGACATGTCTGACTGATAAATTTTTGCATGGACAGTGTATTGTCAAGGACAACACCGAGGTTCCTGACTGATGTGGAAAGAGGGATGAATGTATTGCCAAGTTTGATTGGGTCAATTGTGATGAAAGACAGTTTTTGTTTAGTTCCTATGATCATTGCTTCAGTTTTGTCCACGTTCAATTGTAACTTATTTGTAACTTATGTCCAGGAAGCAGTTGGATGTTTCTTGCAAGAGCGACAACAATTTTTCAGGATGGAGCCACGTCTTCTTACATCAGTGTGAGGTCTGGAGTCCCTCAGGGGTCTGTGCAAGGGCCATGTTCCTAGTATACATTAATGACCTTCTGGAGAAACTGACCTCACTATCAAGGCTCTTTGCGGATGATATCGCAGTATACAAGATGATCTCCAGCGGCAATGATCAGGACCAGCTACAACATGACCTCCAGCGCCTAGCAGACTGGGAAAAGAGCTGGGACATGTACTCTCCGCGTCACAAGAAGCAGGAACCCCCTCCATCACTACGACCGGCATGGGCACACCCTGGATACCGTCACATCAGTCAAATACCTGGGCATTACGATCCAGAGAGAACTGAACTGGGACGACCACATCAACAATATCTGTTGCAAAGCCAACCGAACCCTGGGCTTCCTCAGACGGAACCTGAAGATCAGCTCCATCAACATCAAAGAAAGAGCATATAAAGCCCTTGTACGCCCCTTACTGGAGTATGGCTCATCCGTCCGGGACCTCTCCACTAAGAAGAACACTGACAGACTGGAAGCCGTACAGCGTCGAGCAGCTCGCTTCGTCCTGGGCAGGTACCAGAACACCTCAAACGTCAACGAAATGCCAGAGTCGTTGAGTTGGCCCTCTCTGGAGAAGTGACGCAAGACCTCCAGGCTCTCGATGCTGTACAAAATTTACACCAATCGAGCCCACTGTCCAAACCTCAAAAGGAAACTCAGCCTACTGCCGCCTCGCCAACGCCGAGGACACAACCAACAGTTTTCCATCATCACCACCAGAACACAGTACAGAGGCTCTTCATTTTTACCTGGAACCATCATAGACTGGAACTGCCTGCCCCAAGTAGCTGTGGAGGCCAAAGCGCTTGACACTTTTGTGTCAAGGGTCTCCAAGCAGTAAACAACACTTCCAGTGTCCCCCACACCCCACGCCACCTCACCCACCCCACCCCCACCTCTCCCCTGAACAGCAGTGGAATGATGCCACCTTCACCTCTACCTCTTCTTCACATCATCAAGGAACACCAACTACAAAATAGTAGTAGCGACCCCCCCCCCCACCCCCCCCACCCCCACCCCCCTCAGTTTTAGGTGCCAAAATAATCAATTCATATGATTGTGGGCCCTCAACAATGAAGAAGTAGAACCTGACTGAATGACACGGGAAACGAATGTTGAGCGTCCAGCTGCAGCTATCAGTTGGCTCCACCCAAGTAGGCACCTGTTGTGCAAGTGACTTTGTTAAGCGCCCAGGGCTTGGTCTCTGGCCGAGGATAGGTGCTATATAAGTATCCATATCATCATTAGCACCTCTCGCTTTTTAACTCACTTATTAAAACAAAGTGAGTCCCTGTTCGGTTGTCTGTGTGTGTTGGGGGGGGGGGGGGGGGGGGGGGTCTGTGTCCATGGTAAACTTTAACATTGCCAGGGAAGAAGAAGACAAAATTGACTGCAGGATTCTTCAAAACAAAAACAACAACAACAACTTAAGTTTATAAAACCTTTTTGGTGGCAGACGAATCCTCTTTTTATAAACTTTAGCTTTTTGTTTAACTTTGCCATTTTCTCTGGAAATACTTCATTTGCCAATACCAAAATTGGCTTAAACATAGATGAAAAAAATCTTCACAATCATACCAATAAAAGGTTGTAAGTCTCCAGAATTAAGCCACAGTTCCGAATCATTAACGATTTATTTCGTTGAGATGTGTTCCGAAATCCGAAAATCTAAAAACTGCTTTCCACTGAGTTTGGCCGACTGGAAGGTAGGTTGTTTTCGAAGACGACATGATCTCGTGTTTCTTGTTCACAATTAAAAGAAACACAAATTCTGGACAGAACACTTCATGGCCTGGCTTCGCTGACGAAGATCTAGGAAGGGCGTTGTCCACGTCTGATGCAGGCACGCTCATGGCTGACAAGGCCAATGCGGGAAAAGCAGAGTCGGCCGCAGCGGTTGCAAGGGAAAGTCTGGTCTGGGTTCGCGGCTGCAGCGTCGTGGTTCTTCCTCCTTCTGCGTTTGTCCTCAAGGCTGGCCCTGCGGTTGTTTTCGAAGGAGGAGACAGCTTTGTGGATGGTGCGTCGCCAGGTCTCTCGATCAGCGGCTACTGCGGACCACTGGCGATGGTCAATGTGACAGGCACCGAGAGCTTTCTTCAAGGAGTCTTTGTATCTCTTCTTGGGTGCTCCTCTGTCACGGTGGCCAGTGGACAGTTCGCCATACAGCGCGATCCTGGGCAGGCGGTGGTCCTCCATCCTGGACACGTGCCCTGCCCAACGTAGCTGGGTCTTTAGCAGCACTGCCTCGATGCTGATAGTCTTTGCCTGCTCCAGGACCTCGACATTTGTGATGTAGTCACTCCAGTGGATGCTGAGGATGGTGCGAAGGCAGCGCTGGTGAAAGCGATCAAGCAGTCATATGTGGTGCCGGTAGGTGACCCAGGTTTCGGAGCCGTACAACAGGGTGGGCAGTACAACAGCTCTGTACACGCTGATCTTTGTGTCTTTCTTCAGGTGTTTGTTGTTCCACACTCTCTTGTACAGCCTGCCAAATGCGCTGTTTGCCTTTGCAAGTCTGTTGTCGATCTCCTTGTCGATCTTGGCGTCAGACGAGATGGTGCAGCCTAGGTAGCTGAACTGGTGGACCGACTTCAGCTCTGTCTCACCGATGTTGATGTGAGGAGCGTGGAATTCTTCCCGTGGGGCAGGCTGGTGGAGAACTTCCGTCTTTTTCAGACTGACTTCTAGGCCGAAGAGCTGCGCAGCCTCTGCGAAGCAGGACGTTATACGCTGCAGGGCCGCTTCTGTATGGGCGACGAGGGCAGCATCGTCGGCAAACAGAAGCTCTCTGATGAGTTGCTCCAGTGTCTTGGTGTGGGCCTGTAACCGCCTCAGGTTGAATAGGCTGCCATCAGTGCGGTATCTGATGAAGATACCGTCGTCGTCGCCAAGATCTTCAGTGGCCTGTTGGAGCATCATGCTGAAGAAGATCGTGAAGAGGGTCGGCGCGAGGACACAACCTTGTTTCACTCCATTTCCAATTGGGAAGGGCTCCGAAAGGTCGTTGCTGTGTCTGACCTGTCCACGCTGTTCCTCATGTAGTTGGATGACCATGCTGAGGAATTTTGGGGGGCATCCTAGACGTTTCATGATCTCCCACAGACCTTTTCTGCTCACGGTGTCGAAAGCTTTCGTGAGATCGACGAATGTCGCATACAGTCCTTTGTTCTGTTCCCGACATTTTTCTTGTAGCTGTCTGAGAACGAAGACCATGTCAGTGGTGCCTCTGTTGGCTCTAAAGCCACACTGACTCTCTGGGAGATGTTCTTCGGCGATAGTAGGCACCAGCCGATTTAGGAAGACTCTGGCGAGGATCTTGCCTGCGATGGAGAGCAGAGTTATCCCCCTGTAGTTGGAGCAGTCCGACTTTTCTCCCTTGTTTTTATACAGGGTGATGATGACTGCGTCACGGAGGTCCTGTGGTAGTTTGCCTTGCTCCCAGCAGCAGACAAAGAGGTTGTGGAGTTTGGAGTGTAGTGCTGGGCCTCCATTCTTCCACGCCTCCGGCGGAATTCCGTCAGCCCCTGCTGCCTTGCCACATTTCAGCTGTTCAATGGCCTTGACAGTCTCTTCTAGGGTTGATAGCTCGTCCAGTTGTAATTTCACTGGCTGTTGTGGGATGCGGAGAATTGCCGAGTCTTGAACCGTGCGGTTGGCGCTGAAGAGGGCCTGGAAGTGTTCCGACCACCTGTTCAGGATCGACATCTTGTCTGTGAAGAGCGCCTGGCCGTCTGCGCTGCGCAAAGGACTCTGGACCTGGTATGAGGGACCGTACACCGCCTTCAAGGCTTACAGTGACACTAACTACACCATCGACGTGTTTACTGCATATACATATTCAAAAGTGGACACTGAATTAACTGGAATGAACATAAAAGAAAAATTTACTCGATCATTACTTTCAGCCCTTTGTAGACTGGTTTGTGCAGATCCAGAGATCTACCGTGTGTCTCGATGTGCTTGTAGGAGATGGCAACGTCTCCTTTACCGCCGAAATAAAAGAATAATAAAAGATATAATAAAACACACAAAAAACATGATTTAAACGGCGTTATTACGTCCACAACAATCACATCTTTTTATCACACGAAGAAGAAAACTTCAACGTT
Organism: Babylonia areolata; assembly: GCF_041734735.1. NCBI lineage: Eukaryota > Metazoa > Mollusca > Gastropoda > Neogastropoda > Buccinidae > Babylonia > Babylonia areolata. The sequence goes on from NC_134898.1 coordinate 33,331,879, forward strand.
GCTTTAAGTTTTGAATTTAGTCATTTGATGTCGGATGTACCGCAGCCGTGGGGATTAGTCTGTATGCATCAGAATTGAACGTGCATGGTTCGATCCCGCTCGCATGTCTTTATTTTTCTTCTTTTTTTCTCTCAAGCTTATTTATCACATTTAATACAGAGCACTTTTCAACAATTTTTAAAAATCTTTTGTTTTCTCCTCGTTATTCCTTTACTGGATAAAGCGCGAAACACAAGTGAGTCTTGAAGGCTTTGCCTCTTGTTTTTTTAGTGAACCAGTGACACAAATCTCTAGTCACCATTCACCATCAACTCCCCATGACCGGAAAACCAAAAGATAAAAACAATAATAAACAATTTGAAAAACAAATACACACATAAACAAGAGAGGCAAGGCCTTCACAACTCACTTGTGATACACACTTTATCCAGTAAAATAAGAACAGACAAGAGAGGCAAGGCCTTCAAGACTCACTTGTGATACACTTTAAAAAAATCTAATCGTTAAAATGTGTTCTGTATTTGTTATTATAAAGCTTCGGGTTAAAAGAAAAAGAAAGAAAAGAAGAAAAAAATGGTCCCAACGGCAGATTCGAACCACGTCTGTTCGGGTGAGAAGAAACTGTCTTACCCATTACACTATCAGGGCTCCTTAGTTGACGTTCAAAAATATAACATTCAAACATGCTTTTTAAAAGGGCGATAATTCGATTGTGGTATTCGTAGTGCCGGAGAACGCTGTTTAAATCATATTATTCTGGTGTAGCTTGGGCATTAAAAAAAATCTTTAAGGGAACTTAAAAATTCTTTTTAAGTCCGCGGTAAAGGAGACGTGGCTATCGCCGCAATCACACTGCAACATTTAGCCGTTTTCTCTGGATCTAGACAGATGTACAAGTTTAGTTACACCCTGTTAACAGGGTTGATTCAATTTCTCTTTTATGTACATTCTAACTTTAAAGTTGATATGAAAATTGAGTTGTTTTTTTTTAAACATGTAGAGCCAAGTACAAGTACTTCTAAACGTCGTATGAAGTGAAAAGGACTTCATTTTGAGAAAAGTCAAGACCGGAAATTTTTACGTTTCATCAATTAACTCTCATGGTTTATTATTTTTAATTGTGAATTCCGACTGATTCTGTGGATATTTTTATGGCAGTTTGGGGCATAATCCAGTAGGTGATGAGGCGTTCACAAATCTTTCTCTGAATAAATATTTAACGGTCTCCTTCTCCAACTTTCCATCGCATGTTATTGTGTATTGTTCATTGAATACAGGATTAAAGGGGCAGGTCAACAACTTGAAACAAAATGGCGCCGTTCGCGTTCGCGAAGAATATGAGCACGCGCTTTGAATATGCATAAATATGTGTACGCAATTGATTTTTGCCCATGACCTTCAGGGCTCAGCCAATAGATCTATAAAGTCCACTCGTCGTATTGGTTTTAGTATTTTCCGATAAAAACTACTTGGGCAAATGAACATAGTGAAAGCCCTGTACACTGAGAGTAAAACATACAAGCTTATTATGTATTGAGTATAATTTCAAAATGTAATGTTTAAGATGAGAAAGATCAGTTTAAAGCAAATTAAGCCCCCTAGCATTAATTACAGATTAATCCCCCCCCCTTTTTTTTTTTTTTTTTTTTTTTTTACTATCTGCACCAAAGACATGCAAAAATAAATATAACTTCCATGCTTAGCAAAAGAAACTCCTGTTTGAACAAAAAATGATAAAAATGACTGCTCTTGTTGTTGTGTCAGAATATCAGATCAAAGTGCCAAGTTTAGAGAATAAAAAAAATATAAATATAACAGTAAATACAGTTTGCATATGATTTGGCTTCTTTTTTATTTATTTATTTTTTTGCCCATCCCAGAGGTGCAATATTGTTTTAAACAAGATGACTGGAAAGAACTGAATTTTTCCTATTTTTATGCGAAATTTGGTGTCAACTGACAAAGTATTTGCAGAGAAAATGTTAAAGTTTACCACACACACGCACACACACACACACACACACAGCCGAACACCGGGTTAAAACATAGACACACTTTGTTTACACAAGTGAGTCAAAAATGTGTTATAGTCTATATTCAATGATATAAAGTTTCGGTGGAAAAAAAAGAGTATGTTAGCAGGTTCGAGCCAAGCACATTCGGTTCGAGAATATGTATATTTACAGCACTAAAGGGCACTTACCAGTGATGTAAAAAAATGAATAGCTAAACGTATGTTCATTTGTGTTGTAAACCGATTATGGTACAGGAGGTGATAACACCGTTTAAATGATATTAGTTTGGTCTGTCTCGATTATTTAATAAACTGTTTAAAGTCCAGGCTAAAGGAGACGTTGCCATCGCCTCAGGCACACTGCAGCATGTAGCCGTTTTTTCTAGATCTGCGTGTTCGAAACTGAGGCTGACAGAAACTAAAACGCGGTCCATTTAATTTCTCTTTAGTGTTCATTCTAGTTAATTTACTGTCCATTGCAAAATATCAATATGCAGTAGATACCTGGATTATGTCGTTAGTGTCACTGTATGCGTTCTGTACAGAATTTTTCTTTCTTTTCTTTCAATTGCGAACATGAAAAATGAGGTCAGGTCGTCATCAAACCAAACCATGAATTGTGATTTTTTTTTTTTTAATAGTTATTTTTTTATTCGGATCCTCAGCGAAATAAAGCGTTGATGATCCGGAAATACAGAAAGCTTACAACCTTTTATTGTTCTGACTGTGAAGATTTTTCCCTACTATTTTTAAACCGAATTTGGTATTGGCAGACAAAGTATTTCCAGAGAAAATGACAATGTTAAAGTTTTACGCGCGCGTGCGCACGGACACACACACACACACACACACACACACACACACACACTGTTGAATGTTTAAGCCGACACACCCGTAGAGTTGAGAAAGCCATTTTGGTCAGTTGATCAGTGCTGGGGTCCTGTCGACGTCGTTCACTGATAGATGTCTCGGCTGACAAACCCCGAACTATGAACTCACTATTCTCGTCATTTAGACCCGCTGAGTTAGAAGTGTTCATTTTGTGACACCCTCTGCTCCTTTCCTTGCATGCAGGGACTGTTCACAGCACTCCCACCATGACTCTAAGGTCTCTGTGTCAATGATAACGCACTGCAGAATTTTTATAGATGTTTTATTGAATCAGTGTTAACGTTCTCTTTTATATGTTGGTATGGAAGCTTAAGTGTGAAATGTAAGAATGTATTGAACAGGACAGAGAATGTCTGCAGTAAGACCACAGGAGTGAGACAAAATAGACTAGCTGTTCTCTTCGAACAGCGAGTCACACAAAAAGCAAAAGTGATCTCAAACGAGAGCAGCCATGGACTCAGTAAATACTATCAACTTTTACCATCTGGAAGACGCTACAGGACTCTTAGAACTAAAAATAGGTTTATCCCTGTTTCAGTTACTTTGCTAAACAAATGAATTTTACCGCTTTATGATTTCATGCGTTGTGCCGAATAGGCTGTATGTAAATTGTGTGTGTGTGTGTGTGTGTGTTGGAGGTGGTGAGAGGTATGGGTGTGTGTGGTGGGGCGTGTGTGTGTGTAGCGTGCGCATGCGTGAGTGCCTCCATCTCCATGTGTGTGGATGAAAGCAAGGAAGAGAGAGAGGGGGTGGAAGAGAGCTTGGCTTTTGTTGTTGTTGTTGTTTTGTTTTTTGTTGTTTGTTTGTTGTTTTTTAGATAAGAAGTTCAACTGTTTGTATTATAAGGATTTTAATGTTACTGTGATAGTGATTTTACTTTTCTGAATTTGATTTTGAGCTGAGGTGTTTAATTTTATTATGGGGATGCTGATCTTAGTGATAATGCGGTTGATTTTTTTTTATTTTTTTTTTTTTTTTTTAGTTGATGCTAAGATGTGTGTGTTTTAAATGATGGAAAGTTATCGGACTTGCTTTGCTATGACAGTTGAGTGTTATTTTGTTATGTATATGTTGTATGTCAAATTTTACCGTTTTGCATATAATTTGTATGTATCACAGACTTCACCACACTTGATTTCTCAACGAGATAATAAAGGTATTCTGATTCTGATTCTGATTCTCTCTTTGTGTAAAATCCTCTCTGTACCGTAACGTATCAAAGACGCACGTAAAAGATCCCGCAATCCATGTCAAGAACCTAACCAGCATGCACACCCCGGAAAACGGTGTATGGCTGCCTACATGGCGGGGTAAATGAACAAAACAGTCATGCACGTAAAATGTAACATGTCTGTCTGAGTGTGTATGTGTGCGCGCCTGAAATTTGATTGAATGACACAGGAAACGAATGATGAGCGCTCGATAGCAGCCGTCAGTCGGCTCTACCCAGGTAGGCAGCCTGTTGTGCAAATGAACCCGAGTTTGTAAAGCGCTTAGAGCTTGGTCTCCGACCGAGGATAGGCTATATAAGTATCCATATAATTCATTCATTTATAGCCTGAAGCTGAATGGAATAAAAGTGTTAGAAGTCCAACCAGTGATTTCCCTGTGTGTAATAAACGAATCTTACAACAACATTATCATATAATCATCACATGGTGTGTGTAGTCTGCGTGCATACTTTTGTGAAGGAACGTGTGTATGCTTCTAAGACAGCGTATTTACACTTTATGAGTATACGTAGATAAATTTATGCGCGTGTGTGCATTTGTGTGCGTGCGTGTGTGTGTGCGTGCACGAGAGCGCGTGCGCGCGCGTGTGTGGTGTGCGAGAGAGAGAGAGAGAGAGAGAGAATGTGTGGGTGTAGTCTGTGTATATACATTTTTGAGTGAAAGGGTGTGTACGAGTTATGTGCATACAATTGTACGAATGAAAGGGTGGGTTTGAAATATGTATCTTCGTTCGTTCGTTCTTTCGTTTGACGTCTTTTCACTACAAGTGATATTAGACGTATCTTGTGAGTGAAAAGGTGTGTGCGCATTTTGTGTATATACATATATGAATAAAAGGGTGTGTGGTATTTGTATTTCTTTTTATCACATCAGCTTTCTCTGTGTGAAATTCGGGCTGTTCTCCCCAGATAGAGTGCGTCGCTACACTACAGCGCCACCCTTTTTTTGTTGTATTTTTTCCTGCGTGTAGTTTTATTTGTTTTTCCCATCGAAGTGGATTTTTCTACAGAATTTTGCCAGGAACAACCCTTTTGTTGCCGTGGGTTCTTTTACGTGCGCTAAATGCATGCTGCACACGGGACCTCGGCTTATCGTCTCATCCGAATGATTAGCGTCCAGACCACCACTCAAGGTCTAGTGGAGGGGGAGAAATTATCGGCGGCTGAGCCGTGATTCGAACCAGCACGCTCAGATTCTCTCGCTTCCAAGGCGGACGCGTTACCTCCAGGTCATCACTCCACCTTAAGTATGTTATCTGTACATTTAGGAGTGAAAAGGTGTGTGTGAAGTATATCTATGTAGGTGAGTTAAAGGGTGTGTGTGAAGTATGTATCAATACATGAACGGGTATGTGTGAATTATGTATATATACATGTGTGAGTGAAAGGTGTGTGAAGTATGTATCACTGAATACATGAACGGGTGTGTGTGAATTATGTATATATACATGTGTGAGTGAAAGGTGTGTGAAGTATGTATGTATACATCTGTGATCGAAAGGGTGTGCGCGAAAGGGAGTGAAGTGTAAATGCCGGCATGGTTGTCCTTGCGTAAATCTTCATTCTTCACTTCATTAGAAGTCTTTGCTTTGGAATTTGGAGGATAAACTCTACCCAGTTCCCCCCCCCTCCCCCCCCTCCCGCCTCTGCCACTCTTATATATACATAATCAAACTGATGTATCCTATCATCTGATTTGAAACGGTTGTGTTGCCGCTTCATATTTTGCAACTTGACCCCAGGCTTCGAAATCACGTGTCCATCCCTTAAATAGTTCTACCATTTAAGATAGGTATACTGGAGAGAAAGATTTTGTATTGAATGCCCCATGTATTTTCACACACACACGCACACACACACACACGCGCGCACATACACACACTGATCGAATACAACACACGTCACAACCCGTCGCTCTTTTGACAAAGACTTTTTTTTAATTATTCACAAACCGTACAGAACTAGACAGTGCACGTACTACACGGTAAAACAGGACTTCATGCACAGGACACTTGACAATACCGGTGGTATGGACGTCGGGTATCCCCCAGGACCGTTCAGCTGTCATTTACCGTGTGACAGAAACATCTGCCACTCGTCAATGTTGACCAAATCAGGATTCTGTATATGTATCAATTAAAAAATATATATATAAATCAATAAAAAGACCATGACTTTGTCTGGTATTCCGGGAATAAGTTCACGTTCAAATTATCAGAAGGGACGGGGGGTTTGGGTTAAGTTAGGATAAGGACAAGATGAGCAGCTGAACGATGGTGAAGGTACCCGACACTTAAAATGATGTTGTTTTTATATCATGATAAGTGCCATGGCGTTTCTCACCCAGACTGTCCAATCTGTTGGAGGAGCAGCGTCTTTCTATCTTCCTCTCTCTCTTTCTAAACACGCCTGTCACTGGAAGTCTCTCCAACATAGCAGCGAAGAATGATGGTCCAATTAAAGAGAATGGCAAAAGCACAGGTGATGACCAAAAAAGGGGGTGGTGACTTTATTAATGTTTTGGTTTTCTGAATTACCGAAATGTGCAAGTGAACATTTCTCTCATCAAAAAACTGGCGTTCCAGGGAATGTTCCTCATGGTCAACAAAACGCGGAATTCTTGAATGTGTCACGCACGACAGACTGTCACCCTGTCGATAATATAAGCTTAGAAAACCCACCAGTATGTAAAGTGTGTTGGAATGATAAAAGACATCTGAATCCCAGTGCGGAATTACCGACGGTTTATGTCGTGGCAAGCGGAAACAATGCACTGTAGTCATGGACATATATGCGTTGCTAACATTCCTAAGAAACGGTCAAGTCGTGAATCTACATCTACAAACGTATCAAAGTAGAAACCTCCCGCCTCTACTCGACATAAGGAAATGAGGTCGTGTCCTCCTTAAAATACCTCCTCCCGTATCCACTTTCACAAAGATTTTTTTTGGTTTGTTTTGGTTCTAGATATTAGCTGAGTATTATTTTGCGCTGTGTTAAGTTTTTTTGTCGGGTACACCTATTTTTATCATGTTTTCGTTGTCATCTACCATACCAATATTTTCAGTTAATAGCAATATTGTGACAGACAGTGTGAATAACGCTGGGGATATGCATAGCGAGACACCTCACGCCTGAAACTAACTGTACAGTTCACTCTTACCTTCTGTGAGGTCCCGTCAGCCGGTCTAGCTGTTAAACAGTGAATGGAATAAACGAGGTGTGCAGTCTGCTGTTTCACTGATGGGGGATTCGACAGAAGAAAGGGGGGACGGACACACTGGTAGTGGTGGTGAGATGTACTGCAAGGAACTGCTAGATTAATTCCCGTATGACGTTTCATGACGTGTGCTGCACGGGACCGCTTGATTTCCCGTGTGACGTATCCCGATGTGTCATCCACTTGAGGATGCACCGGATACCCTGCTGCACCCCCACACCCCGTCTCCCTCTCCCTCCTTTCAGTCCGACTTGTCCGGTATCGTGGGAGGGATTCTGTTTAATGTTCCTCGTGATTGCAGACATCCAGATAAAGTATTGATTTTCACGTTTGAATGTTAACGTTTTTCCCTGGCAAATCTATACACACCCTTGTATACTTTGTGATCAGTGGTAGGGTGTATGTTTATCCGGGTCATTTTCGTTAATTATATGACTTGCATGACCCTAAATCGTGGCGAAAATGCGTCATCTGAAAATTGTAATAATACTTACCGAATCTGGAATGGAAACTAGCATAGAAAAATTAATCATTAGGATTATCATTACAACTACTCAATCGTGTTGGACAATTGCACATCCAGAACAAAGTATCCCCGAGAGAACTGAATCTTCGGCAGTACCTGAACAATATCCTAAGCACGAAATATCACGAAAAGGTAGGAAGGTGTAAAAGTCTTTTCAAGCTGTGATGGAGTCTCTCGTCGGCACTGACGAACGAGTACCTGAAGCAGACTTCATCTTTGGCAGGAGTGGGTCCTCAGATGTGAGTGAAGACCTATCCTGGCTAGCTAGGGTAGTCATTTATTTCACTGAATGCCTAACATGCTTCATCTTCTTAGCGGAGACTGGGGAAAAGGGACGGGATGAGTCGTTGCTATTCTATAACACTGACAATTCATGGGAAAACAGAAAAAAACAAAACAAAACAAAAAAAAAAGTTTGAGTAAATTAGGTGAACAAAAACTTCTACGAACCTACTAAATCAAAAGCGAAAATTTATGTACAAAATAATTATTATCATTATTTTTTGCGGTTTCATTTCACTCAGTTATAACAAAAGGGTAATCCCCAATTTCGAGAGACAGAAAAAAAAAGTTGTGGATGGTTTTACAGTTGCACAGAGATCCCTGCTACTTTGATGTATCTGTGGTTTATTTTGCACTGCAAGGAATGACTTTAAAGGAAACAAAACTTGGGTACGTTCTATGGGTAACACCAATAAAGAAGTCAATGGTAATATTGCACTTTTTATCACAATGAGAGAACACGAAGAAACAGGGACCCCCGAATGGTCAGAGCAAGAGGCGGTATCACTGCCGACTTTATACAATCAACGAACTGAACAGAAATGCGTGAAATGGATGACGAAAGTGCAGAGTACTATAATAATAATAATAATAATTATGTACACGGATCTTTTATCTCCAGAAATCACATGTTTCGAAGAAGACGTGTGATTGACCATGAACACCACGACACACAAAAGACCCACACTGACAAGCACAGAGAAACAACAGAAGCTTTGCAACCCCGTGACATCATTATCTACAATCTCAATACCTGGAAAGTCTCCACGACTTCCTACAAGACGAGACGGACTTTTGAATCATAGCTTAATTAAAACACAGAAAAAAAGTTTTTGAAGGTGAACAATTCTTTTCTGGACTTTTCTTGAGGGAGCTAGTCGGGAAAGAAGTAACAATTAAGACATGACAAGAAGAAGCAGAAGATAAAACGTTGGGTTGTTGTGGGTTGTTTTAACGAGGAGTGCCCAACACATTTCAAATGTACTAACTGACGAAAGAAGTAGTTATAAACAGCGTGGGAAGTATAATGTGTTGTTTCTGGACATACTGGATGCAGATGTAATCAGGATTCCTTCGGTGTCGAGCATAAGAAATCAGTCTTGTGTGTATAAGACATCGGGTATAACGCTTTGCATGTCTACTACGTCTGGGTGTAAAAGGAAACAGGCAGATAAAGAGTAAGACCGATTTCGTCTCAATAAGAGTGGATGTCCGACTTCAGGTTTATGTCTGATCACCTTAATTTATGAATGTAAACATAAACATTGATATTATAACTGATGCAGACAAACCAGTCAGGACATAACAGGGAGCCTTACACAACACACAACTTGCACAGGATAATAACAAACAAGCACGTGATATAATATGTACACGCACAATAATGAACCAACGGAAAGCAAAATCCAGTAACTGAAAGACTGAAAAAAACTCTCTCTCCCACCCCGTCCTCCATGCGAGTGATCACCTCCATCAAGTCTAACCCCCCTAGCCCCCTTCCCCCTGAAAGAGTAATCACCACAGCGGTTTTTAATAACTGGCAACACAAGAAAAACATCTTACACTGGCATGAATGAACAGCAACCTGATGACATCCATGATGATGATGATGATAATGATGATGATTATGATGGCGACGGATAATGACGACGTGGATTTTCAGTGGCTTTGTTCAGTGTTCAACGTGTCGACCCAAAGAAAGCACTCACTCGCCAGGCATTACTATCACAGCTGTCAGATGAACGCACTGTCACCATGTCTTGCGAGACATTGGCCACCACGGTCAAGTTACAAACCCAACACACATTCTTCACCTTGGTACGGACAGCTGACGATGTCTTGTGTCCATCGTACATGTCCCCCCCCCCCCTCCGCACCCCCCCCCCCCACCTGGATACCACTAGCAGTGGTCAGCTTCCCAAAGGACTTGCCATTGAGAACTACCCCTTGGGGATGACTCAGGGGTCTCCCGAATCACAGCTGTTGTTTTCTGTTTTGTTTTGTTTCAGCAATATTGCACAAACTTCCTTGATACACCGTATGATGGTTGAAACCCTCATCCACTTTATACATTTCGGATTTTGATAAGAATGGAAGGTGGGAGGAGGAGAGTTTTAAGTCGCATATTCCTTAACCAAAGATTGATGGCTCACTGTCTATTCCTCTTTAAACAGTTCTTTCAAGACTTTTTGTCCATCCTTGTTTTGTTGTTTCCCCAAGACATCGATAATTGTTGCAACCCCTGTCATATATTCATCCCCAAATACAGTGAATACAAATTCGTTTACATGTCACTTGTCGCCTTTTTCACCATCTGCTTGAAAATTCACATCACATGTTGTCTCATTGTTCTCCAAAATACCGCAACTTGCAGACGTTATTCCACACTTCTTAGAAGAGATTTATAAGTGGCTTGAGACATTTTTCCACATGTCTTGGAAACGGACTATGTGTAAACGCTCTTTCTTTCCCGGAATTAAAACTGGTGTCAAAACTTGTTGAGATAGTCATGCTAAAATATCGATTAGTGTCGAGGGCTGCCCAAACATGTCCTCAATAGAACATTGGTAACATATTTCATCATTCATCAGACTTTTTTTTTTTAGAAAAAAGACATTGAAATCTAGTTTGTCTCTGTTGGAAATTCTGTCAGCCAGACAATAACAGACAAGGTTATCGTACGACAGATTTCACTGCCAGGCGACACTGAAAAGGGAGACTGTCTACCATCATGATGCTTCTGTATCCTGATTCTGACAAATGCTGTCAGCAACACTAACAGGTGATCTCCCTCTTACACCACGCATCTTTACATCAAAAGTGTTGTACCATTGTAGAGCTAACGTTTCTCTGAACATGCTGGTGTCTTTGTGGCATTTCTCATACACTGTCTCCACCCAGCTGAATGAATTTTTTCACATACCTTGACCCACGATGCAAGCTGTAATGTTTTATGTTTCATATCGTGGTCGTGACCACCATATCGGATGGGTGTTATTTCTGATGGATTTCTGAATGAGTAAGAGCTGAAACCTGTTCGGCGTATGTTCAACGGCTTTATTTCTTGTGTCTTGGTCCAGGTTTGATTCTTTCTTTTTTTTTTCGCGTCTTTCCTTTCTTTCTTCCTTCCTTCCTTTCTTTCTTTGTATCTTTCTTTGATTCTGGTGTAAGCCAATCTTTTAAGAAGACAAACTCTTGATTTTGTAAGCACTGAAACTTCTAGGTCTGTTCAGAGGAAGTCACTGAATCTTTCCTCATCTTACAATGTAAAGTTGTGGGCATAAGCAGATCAACGGCTTCAGAATCAACAATGCGAAAAGCATATTTGACAATGCTACACATTGCCAATGATATTTGTGTGTCAGTTGATTTTGGGGGAGCGGGGGTGTGGGGGGGAAGCCGAAGACAAATAGCATGATGATGATAGAATTGAAAAGAGAAAACTTTTTTTTTTCACAAAATTAGTTCGTGACAGAGAAATGATTAGTAGATATGATCAGTAATCTGGTACCATGAGAGACACGAAGATGATCACAAATATGATTAGTAATCCAGATACCATGACAGACACGAAGATAATCACAAAATAATGCCAATGTACAGTTAGTTCACCGACACAACACTAACAGAAAACATCTTGAGAAGAAGAAGAAATATAATACCTGATGCTACAATCACGAAGCTACCCTGTACATGGAATAGTTCAGCAATACAGAGACATCTCCAAGATATGGTTGCTTGCTTATGAAATGTTAAACACAGTCATAAAACCCCGAACAAAACAAAACTATGGTTTTGTGAACATCTCACGCATGCAATGAATATAAACATTGAAACAAACAAACTGCAGTGATGTCCTCTCACACGTATGCATCTTTCCTCTCGTTCATCATATCCATACAATTTATATGTATACATTGACAAAACATGTTTAAATAGGGGGTTGGGGATAGAATGAAAATACAGATCTGAACTCGACGATAAAATATATGTGTGTGACTACTTCCTAAAACGAAGACATGAAGAAGAGTTAAATTTATTTTGATCAAAACCCAAAGGTTATATAGTCATAGTTATATAGTGGGGGGCGTGAGACGAATATAACAAATTTAACACACTCACACACACACACAAAAAGGGAAGTGGATGACTACGCATGCTCCCTCAGAGCAGCATTTCCTGTTTCCCTTCAAGTCTATCCAATCACTGTGGGTGATTTTGTTTCACACACCTTACCTCTTCGTGGCTTCTGATCAACGAAATTCACTAAATTCAACGAAGAGCAACTAACTCAGGGATGTTCTCTTAGCCTTGAAAAAAATATAGAAAAAACAAACAAACTTTTAAGTGTGTAGTCAACTACCTCCACCATCCTCCGCATCCCCGCTAATTCCCTTGCTACCCCCTCCCCCATCCCTAACATAAAAACATATTGTATAAGATACATTACATATCCATTACATATCTTTGTTGCCTCAAGTTGTATTGGACAACTCCACTTTCACCCTAAAAAATTCACCCTCTAAACGAAGAGATCATTCTCTAAACAAAAGGATCAAAACTGCGTCACATGTGTTTAATAAATCTCAGACCATCACAAAGACCATCACAGAGTCCAACACAGGAAAATGAATCACCAGGAAAGAAGAATCCCCACAACATGGCCATGATTTGCAACCAAAAAATAAAAGTGAGAAAGAGAGATGCAAACAGACAGAGGCAAAGAGAGAGACAGACAGAGATAAAGGGAGAGAGGCAGATAGACACAGAGACAGACAAAGAGAGAACATGAGTGTGATCGCTCGCCCATCAAGAAAGGACGAACCCTATACAACGATCAGCCCATGGTCATGTGAACATAAACAGAACACCTCAACAGCAACCGAACAAATGACCTCCTCCCCCCACCGAAAAACCGACAATTTATGGATCAACGAACCAGGAGGAATCATAGACACCCCCCCAAAAAAACAACAACAAAAAACAAAAACAACAACAACAAACAACAACAACAACAACAACTAACTAACCAACCAACCAACCAACAACCCCAAATAAATGTTGTTTTTAGTGATGATATCCAACTCACCATCCCCAAGTTCCCAAAACTGCTACGGGAAAAGAAAACAAACAATGAAAAAAACATGGGCAATTCTTCAGTCTTTCTTTTCCAGCAACAGAAAACCATCCCAACAACCTCTCACACCCACACCCATCCTCCAAAATGAATAAACAGATAAACATTTTCTTCGTGTTCTTTCTGTTTTTGTTTTGTTTTGTTTTGTTTTGTTTTTCTGTTTTGCTTTTTTGTTTGTTTGTTGTTGTTTTTTAACGTCGAACAAAGAGACAGGAGGTGCCCTCCAAACCAATTCCCCACCACCATCTTCCCCTAACTACCAAACTCCCCCAAGCAAGACCCCAACGTCTTGCGCGCAGTCAGTAAATACCAACCAGCCGAACCGGCCACGACTACCACCAAAGGAAAAAAAAAACCCCAAAAAACAACCGCTGTTTTTTTTTGTTTTTTGTTTTTTTTGTGCGTGTGTGCGTGTGTGTTTTCCTGGCAGCGCTAACAAGACAAGAGACAGAAAGGAAAAAAACAAAAACAAAAACAAAAAAAACCCGAAGAAGGAGAAGAACTGATCCAAAGCAGGATGGAGGTCAGGTCCTCAAAAAGGGGAAGTCATCCTGGATGCCTCTCGTGGGATGCCCCTGGTGGGTGCCCCGTGGTAGGTGCCCCGTGGTGGGTGAGGGGTGGTCCCGGCGGGCATCTCAGTTCTTCTCGGGCACCTCTTGCAGCGTGTGCCACTGGGCGATGGGTCTCCGCGGGTTGGCCAGCATGTCGCTCCAGTGGCGGAGCTCAGTGCCCGTGGAGTTGCAGCCCAGGACCACGCGCCCGATGGGCTCCGAGGTGCCGATGCGGTCGTAGTCCACGCACGTGATGTACAGCGTCACTTTCTGCACGCGCCAATGGGAACAGGTTGGTTTTGGTTGGTGGTTGTTGTTGGTGGAGGTTTAGGGTTATGAATGCGTGTGTGTGTGTGTGTGTGTGTGTGTGTGTGTGTGTGTGTGTGTGTGTGTGTGTGTGTGTGTGTGTGTGTGTGTGAGCGTGTGTGTGAGAGAGCGAGCGTGTGTGTGTGAGAGAGAGAGTGCGTGTGTGTGCGTGCGTGCGTATATGTGTGTGGCGGGAAGGTGTGTGTGTGTGTGTGGGGGGGGGGGGAGTTGGTTCTTGTTTGTTCATTTACTCTCTTGGTCAGATTTGGTATTAAACAATACATACATACTTTTTAATAGATATAGAATGCACACGTAAAAAAATAAATCATCCATCGTCGAGCTTCCTTTCCCTTTCCGCACACACACACACACACACACACACACACACACACAAACACACACACACGCACGCACGCACACACACACACACACACACACACGCATACACACGCACACACACACACACACACACACACACACACACACACACACACACAATCACACCAAAATATTTATATAATTTCTTTCCTTACGAATAATTTCTCGTCTGGGTGAAACAGTTCTCATTTACTAATCATCATCATCATCATAATCATAATCGTCGTCATCGTCGTCGTCAGTAATATTTTCAGTAGTGATTAACGATGCAACAGCAACAGCAACAGTAGTAGTAAAATAACAGTAATAGTGGTGGTGGTGGTGGTAGTGGTGAGGGGGGGGTGATGGTGATGGTGGAGTGGGTAGGTGGGGAGGGGGCGGTTGTGAAAGTGGAGGCAGTTCCCCTCTAAGAATAATAGAGCATAGTCTTGAAATCTGCGAAGAAATTAGTATTAGAAAAACAGGGGGAAAAAATAAGTATCGTTGCCGTCATCGTTGTCCATTTCATCGCCATCACCATGATCATGATCATGACCGTTATCATCGTCAACATCATGGTCATCAACATGGAAACAGCAATGATGAAACTACGAAATGATATTTATGTCACCGGCACATCCATTTTAACGTCTCTATGGACGAATTGACGTAAAACTTTGATCAGAGATGCAACACTGAGTGCATTGGGAAATAGACACACATATTTTCATCCTTATGTTGTGAGTCGAGTCTTAGGCATCATCAGTATGACCAGAAAATGACAAACAAACAAAAATGTCAGGATTATCTTTACATCTGGTTAAAAAAAAAAAAGCGCACCTTGATCAGATATGAACTTGGAAGTACAACGCTAGATTTTTTTTTTCTTTTTAACTAACATATAATTTAGAATCAGACGTGGCCGTATGTGGAGGGTTCTTTTTTCCAGTTTATTTTTAAGAAATCACCTTAGTTGCTTCTGAAAATAAGATGATGACTGAATGTACAGTATCATATTAAGGAGAAAAAAAAAGAAGAAAAAACAAACAAAAAAACCCACACTTTCTTTAGCACAGCAAAAAGTGGGAAATGTTTCACAAAATATTCCAGATTGTCCCAAGATGTTGTGCAAGTGACAATGTTTTCATCCAACAAATAAGATTAAGAAAGGTTTAAAAGGTTCCATAGCCTTCAAATGCTATCGGGGCAGTGAATCCAAATCCACTATGTCTAAGGCTGCAATGCTGTCTTTCCAGCACTGTAACTTAACCTTCACCAACCGGTCAGGTACCCCCCATTCACACCTGAGTGTAGTGAGGATAATCTGAATCAAGCGCTTTTCCTGAAGATACCACACCATGCCGAGACCAGGTGCCAGTTGCATTGCTTCGTTCTAACTTTTCGACAGTTACACATGACTAAATGCCTACGTTGACCGAACTACGCCATTGGTCAGTTCCATACTACACACAGTCAGTATAGGGGGTTACGACCATACTAGGCTCTTCCGTCCGAGCAATGGAACTGGTCAAAGGACTTGAACCCTGATCACTGGTGGACACTGGTTCAGAAATCAAAAGTCTAACCGATTTTGCCACGGTGCCTCACCTGAACACAGACCTGCTGACAAAGGATGTATGGCAGTCAGTCGTGTCTGACTATAACCACCAGAACAGCAGAGGAGGCAACTGCTGCCCCGACTATCTGGGCTAGGATTGGATAATAGTGGAGAGTGTCTTGCCAAAGTTACACCCCCACTCTCTCGGCCAAGAGGGTTTGGGGACAGTCGGCGTTGGGATGGTTCCCAAAGGCCAGCTAGCCCTCAAGTATGCAGCACAAAGAGCCAGTGCAATCTTGCCTCCTAGTTTGAGAGTCATAGTCCTTCACAAAAGATTAAGCTGTAAATGACTTCCCATTGCAGTGGAAAAAACCATTGATCATACAGCTCTCGCTTTGCTGTCAGCCCAGCTATAAGCTTTTGACTGGTGTCAAGATTGAAAGATTAAGCGCTCAGCAGAAATATAGGAATATAGGATTCAAAGAACGAATGAATGAATAATAGGTGATAAACACAAATGAATAAAGTATAACGACAAGCAGTAGTGTACGGGGTTGTAAAAGAGGGCTATCAGTGAATCGTATGATTGATATAAGAAAATAACTCAAATATAAGAACAAGATTTAGGCTCAATCTTATCGAATATGGATAGTGGGAGTTTTGCAAGATAAATGACGTAGCAATAATAAAATGTGACTAACAGAAGCATTCCAGATTTGATGAAATACACAAGTTATCGTGTAGAGAAGTAAGAAATAATTCAAGAACAAGCCAATGAAATATGGATGATTGAGACCTTCCAGGACTAAAATAAAGTAAGGAAAAAAAATTATACAAGGATCATCAATAAAAGTGTGAAAGTGACTGACAGCGACTCCAGGTCATTAACAAAGTAAAACAAAACAAAACAATCCTTGGACACCGCAAATCAAGTAATCAGGCGTACGAAATGAATCTGGATATGCAAAATGTTCTCGCAGAAAAAAGTCCAGATCCACATGTTTCCGTTTCCTTTGAGAAGGGACTAACCAAGTCCACCCAGACCCATGTATTTTCGTTTCCTTTGAAAAAGAGCTAATCAAGTCCACCAAGACCCACATGTTTTCGTTACCTTTGAGAAGGAAGGGGTTTATCAAGTCCACTCAGACCCATATGTTTCCGTTTCGTTTGAAAAAGAGCTAATCAAGTCCACCAAGACGGGCGCAATAGCCGAATGGTTAAAGCGTTGGACTTTCAATCTGAGGGTCCCGGGTTCATATCACGGTGACGGCGCCCGGTGGGTAAAGGGTGGAGATTTTTACGATCCCCCAGGTCAACATATGTGCAGACCCGCCGGTGCCTGAACAACCTTCGTGTGTATACGCAAGCAGAAGATCAAATACGCACGTTGAAGATCCTGTAATCCATGTCAGCGTTCGGTGGGTTATGGAAACAAGAACATACCCAGCATGTACACCACCGAAAGCGGAGTATGGCTGCCTACATGGCGGGTTAAAAACGGTCATACACGTAAAAGCCCACTCGCGTATATACGAGTGAACGTGGAAGATGCAGCCCACGAACGCAGAAGATGAAGTTCGCCAAGAACCATATGTTTTCGTTACCTTTGTGAAGGAAGGGGCTAATCAAGTCCACCCAGCCTTTCAGCTGTGACCTTACTGGGTACACCTCCACGGAGACTGGGATGGGACAACATGTCTTCAGTCCTTAAAATGGCGCTTAATATGAAACAAACATCCTAGGCACAGAAGGCACTGTGCGTATCAAGGTCAGCAAACGATAGATGTTTCGCGATAATTTAAAGTTTTTCAGGTTTGGAACTAGCTCCTGGGACCGAGAGAGCGTGCGCACAGACATACAGACACACACACGCAAACTCTCTCTCTCACACACACACACACACACACACACACACACACACACACACACACACACACACACACACACGCACACACACATTCGCACGTGTGCACGCAAGTACAGTGAGCATGTGATGTTAGCATCGTTGTCATCGTCATGGTCGTCGTCATGATTGCTGTTTTCGCTGCTGTTGCTGCTAGTATCATCGTCATCATTGTCATCCCAAGGACAACAATAATATAATCATCATCATCGTCATCATCATCATCGTCATCATCATCATCGTCATCATCATCATTTTCATATTATCAAAATGGTGTTTCTAACCATGTAATCAAGTAAACAATAACAGTCATTCCATTACAACTCTGAATCGTAATAATTGTGTCATTCAATGTCAGTAACCACTTAATTCAAGAATAACAGAATTCATTGATGCAGTTACTTAAGCCGACGTGAATTATTAACGAACGAGAAATTTAGTTTTAATTTTACACCTTGAAATTTACCACAGTGTAAATTAAGAAAAAAATATTAGTAAAGAAAAATTACATTCAACTCCAGTGCATGTGAATATATATATATATATATATATATATATATATATATATATATATATATATATATATATATATATATATATATATATATATGTGTGTGTGTGTGTGTGTGTGTGTGTGTGTTATTGATGTTGTTGTTTACTTGTTCTTAAAAAAAACAACGTTTGTACCGATTTGCATGTTTGTTTGTACACTTGTGCACAACAATTCTGTGTTTCCCTCTAAGCTTTTCACATCGAGTTCCTATTGTATAACAATCGATTATGAGAATATTCAAAAATTATGAAATACGGTGTCAAATAAATAGATATAGCTGACAAACTTCAACAAACGCTTAATAAGTGTATCGTTTATACATTTTTTCTTTCAAATAATTGATCTCAAAGACTACGAATACATGCAAAAGTAAAAGATGAACAGTAGCGAAGACACATCATCGGATACGTTACAGAAATTGAAGAAGAAAGAGCACAAGAATTATAAAAGACATGCAAAATCACTCACCTTCCAAGACTTAATCAAATGGATAGAAACATTCACACAATCTCGAATTGTTTTGAGAGAAAAACATTTGGTTACCTCTCATTATGTCTGCTCAAAAGTATTAGTGTTGAAAAGCCTACTGTATCCTGCAGACTATGTAAATCAAACGTTAACTGGCAAATCAAGTGTAAGCGTGCAAAGTACGGTTTAAGATGAACGCGTGCAATGCTAAAAATCACTTAAATTGTAAGATATGATTATGGGAAAAAGAAGTCAGTTCCTTTCATAAGTTAATAAATTTAATAACATCTCTCTCTCTCTCTCTCTCTCTCTCTCTCTCTCTCTCCCCACACACACACACACACATACACACACACACACACACACGCACGCACACACACACACACACACACACACATACACGCACGCACGCAAGCACGCACGCACACACACACACACACACACACACACACACACACACACACACACACACACACACACACACACACACACACACACACATCAAGTAGCAGTATAATAGACAACCAAACACGGTAATATACCTGTATCTGTTCGAAGGGAACTTCGAAGGTAAACGATTCATTATAGTAAGGGTTCAGCGTGCACTTCTTGATAGTCGTCTTCTTCTTCTTAACGCGCTTCCCATTTAGCATCAAAGAGATCTTTACATAGGGATCTAGCAGAAACAAACAAGTCAAACAAACCCATAGGCAAACAGAAGATTTTCTCCCAGAAAAAAAACAACAAAAAACAAAAACAAAAAAAACGGACCAAGACGACAACAGATCAAGGAAAAGGAAATCAGACAAAAAAAGAAGAAGTAAAAAAAAAAACCAACACACAAACACAAGCACAGTTAGGAAGAGACAGACAGTGAAGGCAAACAACAGCTTAGCAGGGGGTACAGCTTAGACAAGACAGTCCCACCCGGCCATAACAGGACCTGCAAAAAGCTCAGAAGCATGTCTGCAAAAATGAAATTGGTCCAAGCGTCACAAGTCCTTTCAATCAAAGATGCAATTCGGATTCGTACAGAGAGAGAGAGAGAGAGAGAGAGAGAGAGAGAGAGAGAGAGAGAGAGAGAGAGAGAGAGAGAGAGAAAGGTGAGAAGTATGATCTTTTCTCCCCCAGCACTACAAAGCCCTTGTTAGAAAATATGCAATGAAAGGAGTGAAACGATATCGCTTAAAATGTGCAATGAAGCTTCATTGCAATATTGGTAATGCGCAATGATTACTAAGGAGTGGTACATCATAGCTTCTAAGAGATCAGTAAATTGGTGGGGATTGCTAAGAATCTGAAGCTTCATTGCAATATTTGTACTATTCAATGAAAGCAGTCTATATCGTTTCACAAGGTATCAGAAACGTAGCTGTGCATTTTTTTAAACTCTTACCGCCCATAATTTCATTGACAAAGCAGTTCTACTCTGATTTTACCCTAGGTCACCTACAACCTATTGAAAAAATAGTTATGTCAGATATAATATCTAAACACCCTTGGCTTTATCGTTTGACTTGCATTATCAGCTGCATTCGGGAAGCGTTGCTGATTAAAGGCAACACTTTCATTCGGGTCAATGGTCTGTAAATCTGGGTCTTTGATTTTTGTACGTTTTGTTGTGTTGTTCTTATTGAACCACATTTTGTTGTGTTGTTCTTTGTGAACGACATTTTGTTGTGTTGTTCTTATTGAACCACATTTTGTTGTGTTGTTCTTTGTGAACGACATTTTGTTGTTTTGTTCTTTGTGAACCACATTTTGTTGTGTTGTTCTTATTGAACCACATTTTGTTGTGTTGTTCTTTGTGAACGACATTTTGTTGTGTTGTTCTTTGTGAACGACATTTTGTTGTTCTGTTCTTACTGAACTACATTTTGTTGTGTTGTTCTTATTGAACCACATTTTGTTGTGTTGTTCTTATTGAACCACATTTTGTTGTGTTGTTCTTTGTGAACGACATTTTGTTGTGTTGTTCTTTGTGAACGACATTTTGTTGTGTTGTTCTTATTGAACCACATTTTGTTGTGTTGTTCTTATTGAACCACATTTTGTTGTGTTGTTCTTTGTGAACGACATTTTGTTGTGTTGTTCTTATTGAACCACATTTTGTTGTGTTGTTCTTTGTGAACGACATTTTGTTGTTCTGTTCTTATTGAACCACATTTTGTTGTGTTGTTCTTATTGAACCACATTTTGTTGTGTTGTTCTTATTGAACCACATTTTGTTGTGTTGTTCTTACTGAACTACATTTTGTTGTGTTGTTCTTTGTGAACGACATTTTGTTGTGTTGTTCTTTGTGAACGACATTTTGTTGTGTTGTTCTTTGTGAACGACATTTTGTTGTGTTGTTCTTACTGAACTACATTTTGTTGTGTTGTTCTTTGTGAACTACATTTTGTTGTGTTGTTCTTTGTGAACTACATTTTGTTGTTCTGTTCTTACTGAACTACATTTTGTTGTGTTGTTCTTTGTGAACGACATTTTGTTGTGTTGTTCTTACTGAAACAGACTCTGCAAGATACGAGTGCATTTCATCTCTTGAATTTGTTTCTCTCAGAAAACACAATCCTTTTTTTTTGTAACAAGGTTTATTGTGGGAGAATATGAAAGTTTACGTCAGATCTTACTTCCCAGAAGTCTACTGCTGTGTGAGAGATGGTAAAACAGGTTCATACATACGAAGGCTAACTGGGTCGAACTAACCAGTCTCTGTACCTCTCCAAAGACTATCTGGATCGTTGACTTTTCAAACTCTGACATTTTTCTTTTCTTGGATACAATTTTGGGGAAAAAAAACATGACAGGACAACAAAAGTTTACTTTTTTCCATTTCACTGTCTTGGATAGATCTTGGTGTCAGCAGCAATAACAGACAAACAACACTCTGAACAGAATGCAAATAATTCTGCTCAGTGATAGATATTCATGGTTAAACACATAAAAACAGTTGAATGTGAAGATCAGTTTCCGTTCCTAATCTGTGGAGAAAATTTTCCATTCTTAATAAACTAAAATATAGAAGGAAGGAGTAACAGTAAAAGTATTTCAAAACATGTCATGCAAGCAAAGTGAAAAAAGCCAGCTCACTCTGGCATAAGTGTAAAAAACTAAAAGTTTTATTGATAAATGTTGAACTGAAATCATAAGAATCAATCATGTTGTCAGGACAACTAATCAAAAACGAAAGAGAGAGCAAGAGAGAAAAAAGAAATATGGAAGTAATGTCTCTGGATAATTTCTTCTTTTTTTCTTTTCATTTCAATAAAAACGTTGCCTGACATATGCCTTTTTATTATTTCATTTTCCCATCAAATGTCTACATCGTTACCTTGAAATATATACATTCTTGTTTATCACATAAAATAATAGAAGGCCTTTATCAGTTAAGAAACGACAAGTCATGTTGTAACATTGATTTTAAACGTGGGATAAAGGCTTGATATTTGTACCTGTGTTTAAATAGTACCTCAGCAATTTCTAGGAAGCTATTGCACCGAGCCTTTAGACTGGTCACTATTTTGGAGGCTCTCTTCCCTTGATCACTTTTGATTGGTCACTATTTTGGAGGCTCCATTCCTTTGATCACTTTTGATTGGTCACTATTTTGGAGGCTCCATTCCTTTGATCACTTTTGATTGGTCACTATTTTGGAGGCTCCATTCCTTTGATCACTTTCGATTTGTCACTATTTTGGAGGCTCCCTTCTTTTGATCACTTTTGATTGGTCACTATTTTGGAACTATTTTGGAGGTTCCCTTCCTTTGATCACTTTTGATTGGTCACTATTTTGGAGGCTCCCTTCCTTTGATCAGTTTTGATTGGCCACTATTTTGGAGGCTCCCTTCCTTTGATCAATTTTGATTGGCCACTATTTTGGAGGCTCCATTCCTTTGACCATTTTTGATTCGTCACTATCATTATCACTACTCTCGATACCACATCAACAACTTGTGCAGGTATTTTCACAAATTCAGTTAACCGTTTAAGAGCCTGTCCAATACACTATATTGATTTTGTTTAGCTCGTTCACATAATTTGATGGCATGGTTTTGATGTAAACGAGTATCTTTAGTACAGAATTTCCCCAAACAACTGTAAAATTGATCATCATAACATTATTCTCTCTCTCATTTGTCACCTCTTTCTCTCTTTTTTTTTCCACTCTCCCCCTATTCTTTCTATTTCCCCCCACCTCTCTATCATTTTTTCCCCTCCACACCGTCTATGGTACTATCTATGCTAATGAGACTAAAATGAAATGAAAAGTTAAGGCAAAAAACTAAAATCGCCTCCTCCTCAAAAGAGAGAGAGAGAAATAAGACAGAGAAAAGCAATCGAAAAAGGTCAAGAAAAAACACAACAGCCTCAAGATATATTTTTGTATACACACATCATACAAAAAAAAGAGATACATGAACAAAAAACAAAACCAAAAAATGATAACAGAAATCAAATCCAAACACCCACACCCACACACATAGACAAAATTTAAAAAGACAAGAGCCAAAACTGTGACTGCAGGCAGACAAAAGAGCGAAAAAAGAGGCAGCGCTGGGTGATGCTGTGGCTGGTAGATGGCTACCTGAATCTGCTCAAAGGGGACTTCAAAGGTGAAGGACTCATTGAAGTAAGGGTTGAGGGTACATTTCTTTATGGTGGTTTTCTTTTTCTTCAGGCGCTTGTTGCCTTGGTACAAGCCGATTTTCACGTAGGGATCTGGTGTGAGAGATACAGACATGGGAGGGCAAGGATTAGAGAGAGACGGCCCCAGCTGCTGAGGTCTGCTACTGCTGCTGCTGCTGTGGAGAAGCCGTTGGAATTCTGTGGCAGAAACTGATGCAAGATAACAGACTCAGCGGCAGCGTGATGACAGTTTCTGCAAACTGTTCCATTGTGCGTCTTCCCTCGTGTCCTGTTCGAGGACAACAAACAGGTATGGGTCCTCTGCTGAAATTGAAAGATACAACACAACTACAGCAAGGGTTGATCAGTGAGTGAATTTGATGTCCAGTCCATATGCTGATTTGGTCGTTGATTTCTGGACCTGGTTGTCTTTCCATTGGGGTACCTGCTTGGAAAACGTGGAGTGTTCCATCCCTAAATCTTCACGTGTTAAGTTTTGTTCTCAGTCATTGACAAACTCAGAGAAAGATAATAATCATTATGACATTCTGTTATACACATGTGATCCCTTTTCCGCTGCTTGGGTCCATTTTGACAAAGCCATCGTCATCAAACAAAATACACTTTCAAAAAATGTAGATGCCCTTTACGTCACAAGACAAGCAATGAAGACTATTTTCAAACTCTTCTGGTAATACATTCATTGAAATACTAATCAAATCATGTCGATGTGACTGGTACAGTCATCCTGAAATGCGTGAGACATAACCACCAGAAAAAGGATATTATGACATGAAGTATGCAAATAACATAAAGCATTACAATAGCATTATCACTAGCTATTTCAAAGCGGTCAAGTCTGATTTTATGATGCTTTCCCCCCCAGTGTGAAATCAAACTTTTTAAATGAATTTTTTTTTCAGTCAATCTTGTGTACATATTTCAATCGTGTTATTATGTAACATGTTTGCAGATTCTTTGTTGTTTCAAAGTGCAAGAAATATTTTCAATTTCTGTCAAAACAGTCTTCTCTGTACTGAATTCGCGCTGCTCTCCACGGGAAGAATCCTGGTCCACACATGGGAATCGAACCCGTGCACTGTGAACACTCCATTCATAGACGGGCGCATCCATATTGGGTCACCGATCAATACTTTAGAGAGGGGTAAGACTGTCTTCTGAATCTTCTTCTTTTTACAGTTATTGTTATTGTTATTAACATCATCATCATCATCATCATTATTATTATATTATTATATTATTATTATTATCATTAGTATTATTATCTTTTATCATAATCATAATCACCATTGTCATTATTATTATTATTATTATTATTATCATTATTATCTTATATCATCATGTTCATCATCATCGCCGTCGTCATTATTATTTTTATTATTATCTTTTATCATCATCATGATCATCATTATTATTATTATTATTATATCATGATCATGATCATCATTATCATCATCAATACCTATGGCAGGCTAATACAAAGTCATGTCACAGCTTGTATGCAACTCCTTACAGATGACCTGGCTGGTATCTTCCAGCTACGTCTCTGGTTTTTCTGCCTCCAGAATGAAGACTACCAATGGTAGAAATGTATGCAAAGCACGTCTCATTCTTCAGCCCACGTCTTATTGCCATTAGAAGGAACATACCACGCACGTCTTCCCTTTCCCTGATGGGTGTGTGTGTGTGTGTGTGTGTGTGTGTGTGTGTGTGTGTGTGTGTGTGTGTGTGTGTGTGTGTGTGTGTGTGTGTGTGTGTGTGAGTGTGTGTGTGCTTGTTAGTGTGTGTGTGTGTGTGTGTGTGTGTGTGTGCGCGCGCGCGCGTGTGTGTGATGGAGGCCCGGGGTGGGGGGGGGGGGGGGAGTTATCTGCCAAATATGTCCCGTCTGTTCTGTTTACAGAACGAAGGACTCTACAAAGCTCGTCTTCTGTCCTGCTTGTAAACGTCACTCGAAGGATTTATATTTCATTCTATTAATTCAGGAAGGATAATATTCAAATTTATTCATGCAATGGCTGTCTATCATCTAATTAATGGACATTTTCTTTTGTTCGTCTTACTGTGTAGAATGCGTGATGGTATGGTAGGGTTTTAATCGACCTGACATGCGTATTGTGTGGTATCATTTGCAGAAGTGCATTTATTCATATCGCAAAGCATATCAGCCATAAGGACTTTGCAAATGATATCACATTTTCCCTAGTTTCTCTTTCCAAATACCTCTGGACGGAATCTGTAAAGTAAATCTCCTCAGTTTAGTTGCAGATACAGATGTACGAGTTTAGTAAAATGTAAAGAATACCAACCACCTTAGAAACAGGTATAGATGACACAGTTCATTCACGCGTACGTAATGTTTCGGTGCAATATGAAATATACATTGAATGCAGCAATGCTGCAATTTAGGATGTTTTGATTTAACAGCGCATACGCAACAACTTGATATTGTGACATTTATGAAAAGCTTCAGTTCTCATAAATGAGATTATTTTATAACATTTATAATATGCGTGCATACTGCGGCATTTGTGAAATGTTTCAGTTTCATCACAGTTACGGAATGTGCCAGTTCAGACACAATATGATTATAAAATGCTTCAGTTAAGGTTCGATTTCAGTTCAGTATTATACATAACATAACTCAGTATCATGATTTTTAGATTATGCCTCAATACAGAACAAAACTTATGGAATGTCTAAGTTTGCAAATGTATCAATATAGAAAGCAGTAAGCAATTAGAAAGCCTTTCACCATGTGGCAACATGCAAAATGCCTTCAGTCAGTAACACGAATGAGCTGCATGGCTTCATTGTAACATTTCACGGGTTTATTGTAACATTTCATGGGTTCACTGTAACACCTCATGGGTTTATTGTAACACTTCTTGAACACCCAAACCCATTTATGTGTATGGAATACCTCAACATAGTAGCATACTGTATGCAATGCTTCATCGTAGTGAAAGGTATATGCATGGGATACCTCAGTATAGTTACATATTATATGATAGGTTTCATTGTAGTTAAATGTAAGGAATACCTCAGTATGGTCATGTATTACATGCAACGTCTCATTGTAGTGAAATGTATGGAATACCTCCATATGTTAACACATTGTATGCTATGCTTCATTGTACGTAAATGTGTGGAATAGTTCAAATTAGTTACATATTGTATGCAACGTCTCATTGTAGTGAAATGTATGGAATACCTCCATATGTTAACACATTGTATGCTATGCTTCATTGTACGTAAATGTGTGGAATAGTTCAAATTAGTTACATATTGTATGCAATGTCTCTTTGTAGTGAAATGTATGGAATACCTCAATATGGTAACATGTTGTATGTTATGCTTCATTGTACTTAAATGTATGGAATAGTTCATATTAGTTACATATTGTATGCAATGTCTCATTGTAGTGAAATGTATGGAATACCTCAATATGGTAACATGTTGTATGTTATGCTTCATTGTACTTAAATGTGTCGAATAGTTCAAATTAGTTACATATTGTATGCAATGTCTCTTCGTTGTGAAATGTATGGAATACCTCAATATGGTAACATGTTGTATGTTATGCTTCATTGTACTTAAATGTATGGAATAGTTCATATTAGTTACATATTGTATGCAATGTCTCATTGTAGTGAAATGTATGGAATACCTCAATAATTATGGTAACACATTGTATGCCACGCTTCAATGTAGTTAAATGCATGGAATACTTAAGATTAGTTACATACTGAATGCAGTACCTCAATGTAGTGAAATGTACGGAATAACTCAATATGGTTGCATAGGTTTAAGGAAACGTGTGGAATGTTTAATGTCAAGAATGGTATGCCTCAATGTAACCATGTGTCTGAAACGTCTCATTTCACTGATTGGAAAAAAATACCTCAGATCAGTCATATGGAAGATACACCTGAACTCACACGGAAGACATGCCAGAATTTTCTTAGTACTGATGAAACACTTCACTTCACTGATATGCAAGAAACACACGGATTTTTATAACATGAACAAAATACTTTGTTTCCATGAAAACAGACGAACTGCTTGATTTCGATAACGTAGATGTCATGCCTGAATACAGTCACATGGACGTAATGGCCTGATTTTGTACAAGAATAAACTTAACACAAGAACAAAAAAAATTGCGAAATCAGCTTCACAGAATAGAATGCATCGATTCAATCACATGAATCAAATGTACCAGATGATGTATAATATTCAAATTTCTTTTTTTTTTAAAGTCATGTGTAAAAAAGGTATATCGCGCCACAGAAAATTTGCATCATCATCATCATTATTATCATTGATATTATTCTCATTCTTTTCATAGAAAAATTGTTTATTATCATCATCATCATTGCTATCATTATGACTATTGTCATTTGCGCAAT